>NC_080384.1:38104681-38407711 GCF_014773155.1 Arachis stenosperma
TACTTTTTTTATTGTTTACATGGATGATATCATCATTGTTACCCTTAAACAAGAGATAGTTAATAATGTTAAGCTAAAACTCCAAATGATTTTTAAGCTCAAAATTTTGGGTGATCTCAATTTTTTTTGGGGGATTTAGAACTCGCATGCTTTAAAGATGGCATCTCCCTTACCGAGAGAAAATATGCGATGTCATTATTGAAAGAGACAAGTTATTTAGGATGTTTAGGATGTAAGCCTACCACTTCCCTATGGATGTAAATCTAAAATTTCGAACTGGTGAAGGCGATCCCGTACCTGATCCATCCCACTATAGAAGACTGATTGGTCGCCTCATGTATTTGACTATTTCTAGACCAGACATTAACTTCACAGTATTGAAATTGGCGCAGTTTATGTCTGATTCGCGCCTTCCCTATTTGAATGCAGCTCATCATGTCTTTCGTTACTTGAAAGCTGTACCGAGACAAGGCTCCTTTTCTCATTTAAGTCCAAGTTCAATCTCACTATGTATACTAATGCGGACTGAGGTAATTGTTTACACACGAGGAGATCAACCATCGGATATTGCACCTTTTTGGGTGATTCTTTGATATCGTGAAAGGGCAAGAAATAGGATGTGGTTTCCATAAGTTCGACAAAGACTGAATATCGGATGTTGGCGACTGCTGCTTGTGAGGTTTTTTCGCTCATTACTTTGCTAAAATTCATGCATATTGAGGTCTACTTAGCCATGATTTTTTTGTGACAACATATTAGCTATTTAAATATCTACCAATTCAACCTTACATGAGAGGTCCAACACACATTAAAATTGACTGTCACTTTATTCAAGAGAAAGTCGCTTCTCGAATTATCAAGTTGGTGCATGTTCCAAGCAAGTATCAACTTGTAGATATTCTCACCAAAGCACTTCCTTGAGGAGAAACATATAATCTATATGCTCCAATTTGAGGGAAATATCAGATATACTCTTGTATTTGTAGTGGTTAGTAGTATAAGTTAACTGGTTAAAAATTAAGTTAGTTGTACCAATTAGTTGAAACAAGAACTCAATTAGTTACATGATCGGTCAATTTTATTATAGTACATGTATGTAAATTTTTACTTGAAAAGTTCAATAACAGATTTTATTTTCACATCTGAATCATATTTTCCATTCACATTTCCTCTATTCAATATATTATGTTGCTGCTAATTTAATATGTTCTTGATTTGTAATAATATAACATTTCTTGGTTGCTAGATTCCATTTAGCATGTTATAATATAACATTTCTTGGTTGCTAGATTCCATGTAGCATCTTAATATCAAAGTTTTTGTGACTAAATATTCAAAATTTGATATTTGTTATTCAAAAGAAAAAAATATAAAGCCAAAATTAATGTGATCATAATTTTTATTTATCGAATCATCTATCTCTAACTTTACGGGAAATATTCCTATAGCTAAGCCATCCTGTCTCATACATTAGTTTGATGACGTCCGCTGTTATATGGGTGCAGGTATTATTAACAGACAAAACATAAATGAAAAATATATAAAAATGAAAAGCATAGTAAATACAAATTCAGTAAGTTCATTCATATAATAGCAATTTGTCACCAAAACAAAATATAATAGCAATTTATATAAAGAGGAAACAAAGTAATTTTTACCATTGAGACTGTCAGGTTCGATATCCTGCTTGATGTTCTGCTGCACTGCAAATTTATGCGATGAATTTGAAAGTGGAGGGGGGAGTTTTTCTATCGTTAGAGGTGGTACGATATATCAGTCAATAGAAGGGATGAAGGAGGCGTCGGCAGTGGGGGTTGACGGCGATGGAAAGGGGGTGGCGACAGTGGTGGTCTCGGCGGCAGCAGCTGGAACGCGCGAGAGAGGGGGATGGTGGTGGTGTCAAATGAGGGGAAGGGGTTCGTGATTTGAATTTACGCCATATTTACTGTCGGATTTACCGTCGAAAAATTCCAACGGTAAATCATTGCGGGTCACAAAAACATATCGTTTCACTAAATTGAGTTACGGTCGAATTAATCCGACGGTGAACCCGATGGTAAAGGACGCGCCAATTTAATTATTTTTCCTTCAAAAATTACCGACAGATTTACTATCGAAAAATAGAATCTGCCGATAATTAAAAAACCTTACGAATTCGACGTAATTACTGTCGATAAATTCAACGGTAAATCTGCCGCTACTCTACAACACTAAATCTGATGATAAATTTGACGGTATTTAACATTTTTTTTGTAGTAATTAGTTGTGCCTTGCAAAGTAATAGATGCTTTGGGTTGTTTGAATTCAAGAATTGGCAACCTTGGTGTTCATTTGCATTAGATTTTCTGACAGGATAATTCCAATGGTAATGTGCAAGTCATTAAGTTAAACAATACGTTTGATACAATTGATTTATATGATCCAACGACAAATTCGACAATAATGTTACATGCCAATTTTATGCCTTATTTTAGGAAAAGTATATGGAATTAACTCTTAATCAGCAAATAATGGAACAACTTAATTAATTATAATTATACTAATAATTAATTTTAAATTTTTTAAATTTAAAATTTAAAAAATTTAAAGTTGATTAAGTAAACCTAATTAAAACCTATAAAAACCTTCTTCTTCTCTCTCACATTAAACTATCCACCTCTAACAATCACACACAGAGACCCATCTCTCTCACCGTCAGCCCTCTCCGCCTCCCTACTACGACCCACTCCTCTTCTGGCACCGTTATGAGCAAGAATTGAAATATCGAATTTCAACCCACAGGCGGATTTCAACTTTAGTTGACAACACCAGGACAATATGGGAGAGCAGCGTAACAACTGGAACACCCTCCTTCTCAACTCCATAAACATGATCACTCTCACCGCCACCGCCATGTGCGACATGGCAGCCGCAAGTGGCGCAGCGGCCGGTGCTCCAGTTTTGACTCTGAAACTATCCTCTACGATTCTGTTTTCTGCAGCCACGGAAATGGTGGTCATCATGAACAAGATCCAGCCGTCATAGCTTGCAGAGGAGCAACGCAATGCCACGAGGCTGTTCAAATAGCTTGAGGCCGAAATCGGCGGCGAAGGCAAAATCGTCATTCAAAAATGCCTCGTTGGCTTTGTTCTCAAGTTCCTTCGCCATTCTTGAGACTGCAAATTACACACTTGATCTTAGCTAAAAGAAGTGGTGGAGAACGAATTGTTCTTGAACAATTATAGAAATATAAAAAAACATTCATTTAATATGAAAAAAACATCCTAATACTTAACAAAAGAAATATCTAGTTATGTTTTAGCAAAAATAATTAAATATCTATAAAATTTAAAAAAATGATGAATTCTTAAAGAAATAGAGACATTCACATTTGCAATACAAAAAAATTCGAAAAATATATAAAAGAACATCCATTTAGTATGAAAAAGAAACATTCTAATACTTAGCAGAAGAAACATCTATATATATTAACTTATTTTTCTTAAGATGAGTTTCGAGGTCCAACCTATTAAAAAGTTGGCAGGAGTTAGCTGAACCCCCTCTTGATTCCCTAACAAAATTGCTTATTTTAATATTAAACTTAGAGTTAAAAACTGAAATCGGACAGTAAATTTTTGTGATAACGATTTTTTTGAATTTTGTGTAAAATACTCTTATATAAAATTCGATGGTAATTACTGTTAAAATAATTTTACAATAATTTTTACGGTAAAATACGTTTTTCTGGCATTGTAAAGCATTAATGACACATAAATGAGAATAATAAGAAATTAATTAATAAATTAAGATGTTATTATAGACCTTTGATTTGAAAAATGAAGCATATCTTAACTACCAAATTAGTGCAATCAAAATGCTCAGTTAGGACAGAATTGATTATCATTAATTTCATAAATTCTCCTGTATGCTGGACAGTGGTAAATGCAGCTTTACCTCAATCTTCTTTTTGTTTTTTCGTTTTTTTCTTAAATTTCTAAAGTGAAACTAGGATACCTAACATTTCTCTATTTTAGAAGAAAATGCCTATAAGTGGTACGTCATGTATCTAAGGTCAGGTTTGCAGATTTTAAAATATTGTACATAATTATTTAATTATATTCATACATTTAGATAATCTTTTACAATGTCACATTGGTAATATATAAAAATTAAATTATTTTCTTATATACTGAAAAGTTAAAGATAATGAAAGTAGAGATAAAAAAAATTAAATATGAATATAATTACGTTTCTTTTCTGTCCCAAAATCTTTATCAAACAGAAATTAAGAGGTGGGTTAGATATTTAATTTATGCAATTCTTTCAGGTTGAATTAGTCTTTAACTGTAGAAAACCATAATTAATCACCTGTCAGCCTAGTTCATGTCTTCATCATGCCCCGTAGCGGATTACGAAACTTTGCATCGAATATTTACCATATATATAAGAATCTCCAGCAATCGAGGAATTCTGACAATAATTTCATAATACTGCGCACATCAGCATCATAAGAATACAACAATTTGGTCCATAAGAATGAAGATAATGATTTGTACCATAAGCATTAATAAATGTATAGTATTATTATTCTTTTTCTTTTATTAAAAATGATTTATTTTTTACTTAGGGTCAATATAAATTTTCATATGAAATTATCTAAATATTCAATAATGTACTAATATATACAAAAGATGAAAACAACTACTTGTATACGTATTAATTAATTTGGTGACCAGTTTTTATTCGTTGTTTATCTAAAGAAACTTTATACTAAACAGTACATAACAAATAAATTCAAAAAATCAAATACTTATACAGAAATATTAAAAAATTATTAAAATTTATTGTTTTTAATCATCAATCCAATTTAAAAATATATTTTAATTTATATTTTTAAACATTAATAATTAATTAATAATAAAAAATAATAAATTTTAATGGTTCTCTATCATTTCACATATTTAAATTTAAAATATTAGTAATGTATAATATCTTTTATAATTTTTCATGAGCTGTTCAAGTAAGAATTTTTTTTCCCACTTAAAGTGAAGTAAAATAAGAAAATTCAGGTGAAGTCGACTTTACATGAAGTTAATACTTAAAAGCTGTTAGATGAAAATTTAGTCAAATCAGCCAAATCATCTAAGAGCTCTCAAGTATTAACTTCATGTGAAGTCGACTGTATCTAAGTTTCCACCTAAAATAATCATACACGATAGAAGCATGAAATTAAGCGCAAAACCGTGTTCCCCTTTCTCCTAGACGGGGGCTCGGAATAATTGAAGTACTAAGATACGAGTATCTATTATTTCTTTTAGGATGTTCATACAACTATACAACTTGATGTGGCTCGTGGAACTAAAAAGGAAAGGCAACAAATTGATCTTTACAATGTAGTTAATTAAAGTCAAAATCCAACATCCTAAGTAGGACATTGGTAATGGTAATTGATAATTGATATTTGATAGTAATTAAAGAGATTAACATCTTTTTAAGGCAAAGTTAATTAAAATTCTGTACCAATGATGTGGTCCTTAGTATCATTGCTTCCTCTCAGGGGTGGCAGGGAAGAATATTGTCAGTGGAAGCACAAACATGGAGGGACATTTGAAAGAATCCATGAGAGAAATCATCATGGCCACCTCGTTAATAAGCTTGGATTTTGCCTCAAAATTAGATATTTCCATATTATTTACTATATTAATAATAATATTAGGTTCAACTCTAATTGGCTCAAAGAGATCCAGAACAAAGTTAGTTAAAAAAAAAAATTGAATATTTTGTTGACCATCTTGCTATTTGTGACATATATAATAATATGGTCATATGGTTAAAGGTAATGCAATATTTTTTTTCTCCGCTATTATATTTGCACAAGAATCAAAAGCATTTGAATTAAGATGTAACTTTGATTAATTTATAAGGCAGAAAATATACATATACTTTTGAAATTTTGGAATTTGGAATAAGCTTTTACCACATTAGGCGCTTAATTGAATTCCTTCAAATTCGTGCAATGATGTTTTTTAATATAATTGAGGAGTCCTGAACTTCTGTTTTACCAGTTCTCATGCATACCTGACCCATGCATCATATGCTATGCAATTGCATGGACCTTTAACCAAGTTAAAAATGGTTTAGTTTTAGTTTATCAGAAACAATAACTTAGACATTTTTGTGGGCTTAATATCTTAATTACAGTCTCTTATTGAATATAAAAACAGTTAAGCCTCATTGATTATATAATTATATATAATATTTGGTCTAATAAATTAAAGTACTTGATTAAAAATAAAAAATGGAAGTTAAAAAACATTTTGGAAGGTGTAACTTGTTAAGTGGTTTTCTATTAGGTTAAAGTTTTTAGAAAAATAGTTTTATATCATAATAATATCGATATTTCTATAAAATAAAGATTTAGAATTCGATCTTTGTTGATACTAAAATTTTTTTAACATTAGACCAACAAAAAAATCCTATTCACAAATTATGCAAATTCCAAAAAAAAAAGACTCTTTTGTATAAATACATATTAGAGATAAATTATTTACATATTTTTTTCATCAATTTTAAGTTTTGGAAGAAAGTAGTTTTATCACGGGAGACATTGTAAGCTAAGCTAACATGAGTACTTTTATCTTGAGGTAGCTTCTTCTATTATGCAATCTATAAACTCTTAGATCTATGTGAAAAGTGGTCCAAATTTATCTGTGGTCCACATTAATATTAATCTAATTATTAAGTCATTTTGACAGTATTATTCTTGAACGTGATGATTTAAGACTCACATCTCAATGCAGAAATTATTATTAGAAAAAATAAATTAACATCGCTATAACACAACACAAAACCCTAGCACTGAAAAAAAAATCTCTTCACTTGAGGCTAAAATAGAAAAAGATTCTTAATAAGTGTTCTTTTCTTTGTCATTATTAATTTTGGTACATTTTTAAACAAAAATTAAAAGTAGTGGCAGATAAAAACTAAAATGAGTGGGAAGATAATATACAGTTGATTATTCAAAAAGGAAATTGAAGCTAGTGATGAAAAAATTTTTTCTAGTGCAATGCATTGATTATATTGGTGGATATAATGACTAGCATATATATCCATGGAAAATGACATTAGTATTTTAACTTTATACTTGTGCTATGATTATTATTGAGGTTGAAAAAATTGATATTACATTATCAGCACAATTTCAATTATCTTCAAAGCGTGTTGCAAGTGCATATATTTATATATATATGCACATCATTTTCTTAATTATCAATATATCAACGAAATTAAAGATGACCACATGATGAGTCTTGTTTAAATATTTTCAATTTCACTGTTCCTGTTTCTCAATCTACAGTTTCCATGTCCAATTTCGTATGGTGGAAACTTAAACCTCACCGACACATATTCTGATCCTCATTAAACCGACAACACAACAAGATCTTCATCATCATTCATCATATGCTGCAAAATTAATTTGATATGATGATACATATGAGTAACTTTTGTTATGTCTTTCTTGGCAAAGGGATATATTATTAGTACTATGCTTAGTGCAACCTTTGGTATGATTAAAATATTGCAGAAATATTATTAAGTGAAAAGAAAATTAAACAATATGGTAGAAACTCTCATACAGTTAAGTTATCTTTATCTGAAGTTGATATTTAAGAATCGTTAGATAATTTGATAAGTTTAACTAAATTATCATCTAACGATTCTCAATTATTAATTTCACATAAATATAACTGTACGTAAATTTTCACCAAACACTACACTAAACTTCTGCATCGGATATGATTATATGAAGGTGAATGCTATTCAACCCCCTCTAAAATAACATGTAAGTTACCCTTCATTATGTGTCACATTGTAATTAGTCCTGATCTTAACCATAGTTGGGTTATTTTATAATTTATTATTCTTAAAATATCAAAGCTCCACTTCCGTTAATTGAAGCACATTCCACGCCTCCATTTTTTGTTCATCACTTCATCACCTAGATTCGGTCCTTCCAAGCACTGTTGCGTTCGTGACAAGAAGCACCAACGCACATCGCCATCTACTGCCTTCCCACATAACCTCTATTTCTTTAGTGCATGATCCCTTAGTCACGTCGTTGAATTCCGTCGCCCATAACTTGTCCTTCCCAGTATAGCCAGCGCTTCTTTTTGTCATGTATCACTGCTTATCCATATAATTAATGGTTAATTTTAGTTATTAATTTTTTTATTAAAAAAATATATCTTTATTTAATTACGTGATGGAACATATATTTATATGTAAAATATAATATAATAAAATAAATCTATTCAAAGTATTTAAAAGTATAATTAAAATTATGAACATACAAATATAATAATAAAATTTGTACTCCAAACAAATAAACATATTTTTTTATCATACATATATTATTTAAAAAATAAATATATTATTAAAATTAATAACAGAAATTTAAAATAATAAAATTTAACTTTCTTACTGTATTTTTTATAGTATTTTTATTTTTTTAATTTTTAATTTATTAGTACTTTATTATTTAATTAAAAATTAAACAAATTATTTTTATGAAAAATTATTTTTTGTATTATATTAGAGAAGAGACCAATATAGCAGTTTAAAAAATAAATTGTATAAATATTTAAAAGATAAATATGAAATACATACCTAAAATAAATAAAATAGACAAAATAGGAGTACTATTGAGAAATGGAGAATTATTTTTATCTATTTTATTTATTTTAGGCATGTATTTCATATTTATCTCTTAAATATCTATCTATATAATTTACTCTTGTATTTAAAAATTTTAATATTATCTATTTTTTATTTAAAAGTCATTTTTACATTATTTTTTAGACTGTTATATTGGTCTCTTCTTTAAGATAATACAAAAAATAATTTATCATGAAGATAATTTATTTAATCATTAATTAAATAATAAAGTACGAATAAATTAAAAATTAAAAGAATAAAAATACTATAAAAAATACTTGTAAGAAAGTTAGATTTTATCATCTTAAACTTGTGTTATTAATTTTAACAATTTATTATTTTTAAAATAATTTATGTACAATAAAAAATATATTTTTTCTGATTTTAATTATACTTTTAAGTACTCTAAATAGAGTTATTATATTATATTTTACATATGAATATATGTTCTATCGTGTAATTAAATAAAGATTTATTTTAATAAAAAAATTTAATAACCAAACTAAACATTACTTAGGTATGTATTTCATATTTATCTCTTAAATATTTATACAATTTATTTTTTAAACTGTTATATTGGTCTCTTCTCTAATATAATATAAAAAATAATTTTTCATAAAAATAATTTGTTTAATTATTAATTAAATAATAAAGTACTAATAAATTAAAAATTAAAAAATAAAAATACTATAAAAAATACGGTAAAAAAGTTGAATTTTATAATTTTAAATTTCTATTATTAATTTTAATAATATATTTATTTTTAAATAATATATGTTTATTTTTTTGGAGTACAAATTTTATTATTATATTTGTATGTTCATGATTTTAATTATACTTTTAAATACTTTGAATAGATTTATTTTATTATATTATATTTTATATATAAATATATGTTCCATCACGTAATTAAATAAAGATATGTTTTTTTAATAAAAAAATTTAATAACCAAATTAACCATTAATTATGTGGGTAAGCAGTAATTCATGCTAAATAGAGGCACTGGCTATACTATATGGGAAGAGAGGTTGTGTGGAAGGGCATGGCGATGACGTTAGCGCTTCTTGTCACGAACGCGAGGGTGCTTGGAAGGACCAAATCTAGGTGATGAAGTGATAAACAAAGAATGGAGGAGTGGAATGTGTTTCAATTAACGGGAGTGGAGCTTTGATATTTTAAGAATAATAAATTATAAAATAACCCAACTATGGTTAAGATAAGGACCAATTACAACGTGACACATAATAAAGGATAACTTACATGTTATTTTAGAGAGGGTTGGGTAGCATTCACCTTATATGAAACGTATGCGGAGAATAATAATTATTATAGTTTGCATTATTCACAATTATTGATAACATTAGTATTTGTAGATACTTTAAACAATAATTGAAAATATTATATATATAATTATTTATTTATATATTCAACTCTTTTTTATCGGTTAAAATTTTTGGAAAAACCGATAAATATCATATATAATAAAAAAATCTAAAATTCGATTCTCATAAAAGCTAAAAAAAATTTATATAAGACAAAAATTAAAAAAACATTTATGTAAAAATTTATATAAATTTAAAAAATATTATTGCATGAATTTATGTATTTTTTTATTAAAATATATAGGAAAAGTAGTATCACGGGAAAAAAAAAATAGAGATGATATTCATTGAAAATAGAAATACCATGGCCAAATTAAGTACTCTGTTTATAAAGGCAAATAAAGTCAAACTGGTCAAATTTATAATTTCCTTCGTCGAGTTGTCGAATCAAAATCTAATAACAGGGTGCATTCACAAAAATGAGAAACAAAAATATTTAGAAGAAAACATAAATAAGTTTAACATAATTTAAAATTATTTTATTTAATACTTTTATTTTTTTATATATTTTTAATTATTACTGAAATAATTGAATAATATTAAAATAATAAATATATAATTATAAATATAACTATACTAAATATACATTAAAATTAATTATCAAAATCAGTTACTAGAATAAAATATATATTAAAATATAAAATATATAAAAAATAAATTAAATTATATATATTTATACACAAATATATAAATAATATTTTTGTTATAAATATTATATACGTATAAAATTATAAATATTAAATTAAATAAAATAATTTTGGACACATTGCAATACTATTTACAAGCACTTAGACTCATTTAACTCTTTGAGCTAAGAACATATTAGTTTAACCCTCAACAATTATTTATATGAATGCAAATAATTAGAGAGAAACAAGAGAAGATACAAAAGAAATGAAACTTTAGTGGAGAAAACACGTTACTACCCAAGTGGTATGTTAAAAGTAATCTGCACATAAATTTTATTTATGATTCTTGGTCTATATAGAGTAGTCTTCCATTTTTTCAATAATTGATTGTTCATAACTCAATATAAAATATCTATTCTATATATCTACATACTAAATTTTTTGATATAATTAATTCTATATATTTATGGAATACTTTACCATTATTCACATTCTTTTTAATGGTTTAGGATATTTCAGAATCTTTTAAAAATATTTGAAATTATTTTTATTTTTTAAGATATTCTAGGACCTATCGAAATTTTTAGAATACTATAAATCATTATAAAATAAAGCTTTTAAAAATATTTCATTATAGCATCCTTAGAATTAACAGCTTAAATTTTTACCAGAAATATTGCTTATGAACACTTAATAGTTACAATTTTAAGTAATCTAAAAATACTAGTATTTAAGTGATTTTAGGCGCTGATTTTAATTATAAAAATATATATAATATATATTAATTAAAATTAACAACTAAGATTAATAAAATAGCGATATTTTTTATACATTTGAAATTTTTTTGAATTTATTATCGTATATTATTAGTTCTACTACATGAGGGCTTGCATGCACATACATATGTTGGGAAGGTGAAGATTCAAAGTCCTTATCAGAGACACACGTAGCCATTTGAAAAGACATATGCCAAATAATTTGGTACTTTATTTATACATAAGACATTCTCTTTTTCTTTTTTCATATTTTTATGCTTTTACTTTTCGTTATGTCTCTATTATTCATATACCAATCTTTTTCTTTCGCTTTCAATGATAAGTTAACCCGTGAAAATATGAAAGCGTTGTTTTCACAGCTTGTGTGGTAATGGAGCTCTTGCAAATTGCTTTATCCACTTACTGTTTAGGCCATTTTGTTGGTTAGTTGTCACTATGGAATAATAATAATAATAATTTACTGTATATAATTAAAATGAAAATATTTTAGTGCACAATTCTTCTTTTATCAACTAGTCTTATATTTATATCAATTAATATAATGACCAATTAATATAGACACTTTATTAATAATAATAAGGGTAGTTGTGTTCATGGATTTCTCTTGAGGTTGAATAGTTGATTCATTTATGCAATTTTAATTGCTAATAATGCTACGCAAACAACAATGCAAATTAAAATTATTTTATTTAATTTAATATTTATAATTTTATGTATATAATATTTATAATTATATAATATTATGTATTTACTAGTGATTAACTCACTATTCTAGGTTCAAATCTTTATTGTTTAATAGTGTATATTAAGTGTTGTTTCTTAAAGCTCTTTTTCTATTTTACTTTCTCTAATGATCATTATTGACACACAAAATATAATTTATCATTAATTAACATTTAACTGGGAAAATAAGAAAAGACACAGAACTTGCATCATAAGTACAGTTTAAGAACAATATTCAGTGGGAGTGAATAAGTAGACCAACCTCTACAAAAGGTGAATAAAATATTAAAATTATAAATCATTATTACAAGAGAACAAGAGAAAAAAAAGATTGAGCAGACAGAATCTAATTAATCAACTCTACACTATAGCAGGATTCACCTTTTGAGAACTTAGCGTGGATTTATTATGGCATTGAACATACATTATCTCTCCAAGCTTTTTGAGCCATTATTAGCGTTATACAATTGTGTTAACATTGAGCTTAATTTTGAGAAAATATTTCTAAAGGGTAAAACAGTTGTATAAACAAAAAACAATTCAACATTATATAAATCATCCAAAATAAAAAACTTTACGTAAAGGTCTTTATGCATATATCTATGTAAATTAAATTTATTGAATTCAATTCACATATTTTAGTAATAATTCGAATTAATTATGGTAACACTAAATGGAATAAGCTTTTATTACTGTACTATATATATAACATATCCAATAAGCTTAATTATCATGTTTCTGGTAAAAAATCACTCTACTTCTTTTTTCAATCTCTTCTCACGATAAATAATCAATCTTTTAATTTAGCTTAGAATCCAACAAATCTCTATTACATCCATCCAAGTAAAAATTCAACATCAGTCTTGGTTACCCCTATTCTAACAAAAAACAACTATCATTCATGAAATAGTCATTATGGCCTGTATATGCCTTCTTCCGGCAGTTCTATCTGTACATTCATCTGCTGCATTCTGTTTCAGCAGTTCAATATGCATCTGTTTTAGCTGTTCCATCTGCACTCTTATTGCGCTTCACGCGCCATCTTTTTATTGCCCTCTGACGCCCTCTGAAGACTACTCTTATTGCGCTATAAATTCTTATTTTTTCATTTTTTTTGAAAATCGTTGCTCAAGTACAACATCTCCTTTTATATTTTTGCCACCAGCAACTCAAGCTCCGCGGCACGCATCTTCCTCCGTGTCACTATGTTATACGCGTCTTCCTCAACAATTTCATCGGAACTTATCCAAACTGTGGATTATTGACATCTTCCATCCACCAACTTGACCTTTATTACTTTTTTTAAGTTAATTATATTAACTTTAAAATATAAATGTCAATAAGAAAATACTCCATTTGAATCCAAATAAAATATCAAACAAATCAAAACTAATAAAAATAGAATTAACTTTTGTATTTTAGTTCAAATTTCTACAAATTTACGTTTTTATGCGCTTATAAATTTAAAATGGAATAATAAACGATTTCTAAAAATTTATTAAAAATTATTATTTGACTCATTAGTATTTAAAGAATCGTTACCGAGACTTTTGATGTTAAAAAAACTAATATAAAGTATAGCGCTTTAAGGTAGCATTAGAGTTACTATATTTATGGTGCAGTAGTAGATCGAATCAACTAGATTTGATTTAGTGTCACAATTTATGTTTAAATATAGTGTTCCATGTAATTCGATACAATAATAATTCAATTTACTACATAGTAAATTCGGTTTACATAAATATATACATAAAAATATTCAAGTAACATTTTTTGTTTTGGATGATTCATGTAATATTGGGTTACTTTCTATTTATATAAATGTTCTGAAAATTCATGAGATATAATTGAAATTAAGACAAAAATCAGTGAAAATTTGAATTTTTAGAACACTTAAAGTGTATTATAATAATGAATAAGTGTTTATACTTTATACAGATTAAAAAAGAAAGCTTTTATTTAAAGATTTAAGTTTTAAATATAAAAAAATATAAAAAATTAATTTTTTAATAGTTAACGTTAATAAATTTAAAATTTAAAATATAAAATTTTAAAAAATTACTTAACATTAACTATTTATAAAATCTCTACAAAATTGTAATTTTTTTTAATTTTATAATGACAAAAAAAGTTAACTCCATTGAAGTAAGCTAATCCAAATATACATGATGATATTGTGTAAGAAGAAAACCAAATGGGTGACTTGGTCATCTATATATTTAGGCCACAAATATCAAAATGCAGAATCCAGCATGAAATGAGTTTGTCGGCTTCTTTAATTTATGTTCCAACATTAACAATTCTCAACAAAACTTTAATAGATTATGGGAAGCATTTCAAGTGCACCGGGAGTACCGGTGCACCAATTATTTTAACTGTTGATCTGAATTATAAAAAATATATATAATATATATTAATTAAAATCAACGGTTAAAACAACTGGTACACCGGTGCTCCTTGGAGCACTTGAAATGTTTCCTAGATTATGATCTAGCATATAGCCTATCATAAACTTTAATTAAATAGTTGAAAGGATGGATGACAAGATGGATCAGAAGAAAGTAAGAAAGAAACAATATAATGTCATTACTCATTAGTAATGCACTACTTGTGAAGTTAGTTGGTCATCTAGTCATACAAAATCAGTTATTTTTTGTTGCAAAGCACAAACTTATATAATGTATGTTTAGTTGGGGTAAAACGTGATACACATTTTGATAGATAAGATTTATATAATTTTACATATAAAAAATTTCCCTTCATTTTTGTTGCCAAAACAATTATACCTTAATATATATTTATTTAATTTTTGGCTCATCAATTGGAATTAAAAGCATTCAATAAACTAAACAAGTTAAAGGTTACCTTATCAAAATCTTGTGTTAACTTGTAAATTCCTATAATAATAAGTTAAGTTCAGATTCCAATCAAATTTGTGAATTTCAAGTTGTTATAAAATTTTTTTAAATTAAATTTATAAAAGATTATACACAGAAAAAATTATATCTTTAAAATACTCTATTATTTTCTAATACAAGAGATTTTTTGAGTTTGAGTGAATTTTTTTCATAAATATTTTTTACTTTATTATTAACTTTATGCTGAATTTTTTAAAAGTTTAAATTGATAGAAGGTGATACAAAAATAATTATATTATTTAACACAAGTAAACCTAAGTTCCACAAGTTTAAATTAACTATTTCAATGGCTTAATTTATCCAAAGGTAAAGAACTTGTTTGATACATTTCAGAACTGAAATTCATGTGATCATCATCATGTCTAATATCTATACATACATACAGTTAAATCCGATTTAGGTGGAAAAACCTTTCAGCCCACCGTTTCTATCGTGGGACCTTGTTGAATTAAATACTCGAATACCCGAATCTTGAATTCAATTCAAGTACCAGAAAAAGTCTATTCTCTTTTAGGTGATGATTGCAGTCATATGGAGTAAGAGACATGCTTTGAACACTCTCAAAGTGAGTTCCATCTTTGTGTTTTTTGTTGGGGGTAAAATGAATAGTGTGACACAAATAGAATAATATTATAGGTCGAGATAGAGATAATAAAGAAAGAGGGTCCTTAAGACAATTTAATGTGTGGGACAATGTTGAAAAATAAAATATGTTACTAGGCTTGTAGGTTGTATCACAGTGTTCCTACCTTGCTCTAAATGGGATTAGCGGCTACCAAACTTTCCAATATAAACTCTTTTAGATTTGAGTTTTTTTTTTTTTTTTTTTTGGTGCTATGTTTTTAAAATATGTTGAAGATCATTCATAATCGTTCACCCTTAAAAATTTACTTAAACATTATATACTGTATATTAATAAAAGTGGAGTGAGATTAAAAAATGCATTAATTATGTTTTTGAAAAATAAAAATACTGTTTGTACACTAAAATTAGCTACTATATATTTGTGAATAAATATATGTGTAAGTTAACTCATTTTTAATATATATTTTATATTTTTATGTATATTTAATACTGGTAGCTGATTTTAATGGCTAATTTTAATATACACATAATATAATTATTTTAAAAAATATGAAAGTATTTCTTGACGAGTATAAAATAAGATATAAACAAGGTATATATATAGTATACTTTTTGTCTTTAACGTTTGCGATTTTTGTCAAAAATACTCCTAACATTTAGTTCTATTCAATTTTGTCTTTAATTTTTTTTATTTGTGTCTAAATTATTCTTAGACATCAATTTTATATAAAATATTAAGAACAAAATTAAAAGCTTTTAGGAATAGTTTTGACATAAATAAAAAGCATTAGAGATAATTAGAGATAAAATTGAATAAAATTAAACATTAAGAATATTTTTGAAAAAAATTATAAACATTAGGAATAGAACGTATGCTTTACCCGTATAAATATTTATATATTTCTACTCAATAAATTAAACGTTTGAGACAAGTAATTTTATTATATAATATCATAATTTTTTCTATAAAAGTATTTAAAATAAGAAATTTCTATATAAAGAAAATAAAAAATGAAAACAATTTGAACAAATTCACGTAAGCCAAAAAGATAAGTTGATTCACGACAATAATACTAGTTAAAAGAAGCTTGTACGTAGAGCATGATTGTTATGTTTAGATAGTGCTAAGTAATGTGGATATATGTAACATTGTATCACAAGGATTAAAATTGACCTGTGTTCAAAGTTATGAGGTTGTTTGAAAACTAAGTGGGAGAGCTTTGCATGGTGGATAAGTTGGTCCCATTTGTATATTAGCAAATGCTTCTAAAAAGAGAATGAAGTGGTGTGTCTAATGTCTTGTCCCCTCAAGAATGACCCCTCATGAAAGAGTGGGGTTTCATAATTATGTCTTATGTTATTTCGTATCTTTAGAGAACTACCTATATGTTTTTCTCGTGTCTTTAATATGTGAATAAATATATACCTTTATATTTACGCGGTTTTATATTGCTAAAGTACAGTTTTCACCTTAAACATTTTCTAAAGTTTTTGAATTTATCACTAATTTTTAAATTATTTTAATTTTACCCCAGATATTGTAAAAAAATTGAGTTTATCTCCCTTCTTTTTCAAAAGAATAGCAAGTAGTATGTTTAATATGTGTTTTAAGAATATATACGGTCAAAGACTAATTCGTTGTTGATTTGAGCTCTTTGCGGTTGACTAATGAATTGCTGCATATACAAGACGGGATTCGAACTTTCAAAATTTGCTTAAGCAAACGAGTGAATTGACTACTCAACAACTTTTTTTTTTTTTTTGTAGTCAGGGCCATTACTCTTTGATATTAAGTTTAGTGTAGTCGCAGGCTCACAGCATTTTTATTAGGTGGGTGCATTCTGGATCTAACATTTCTTTTTTCTTGGGATGTGTACCCTACTTCGTATAAAGCCCTGATCATTTTTACCGCAAAAGGGTCTAATTCTTGTTGGCCCGTTTTATTTATTAATCTTCTTTTACAGCGTTTTGTTAGGCCTGCTGTCTAAAAGCTGATACAAAAAACCTCAGAAAATGTTCGAAAATGAAAAACTGAGCCATGACTCTGGACTAACTTGGCCCAAACTCAAATTGATTGATCACATTCAAGTTCTTCAAATTGGGCCTTATTGGGCTAATATAGCACATCAACCGTTATAGAAATTCTTTGGAATTGTTGTCAATATAAATTTTCTTCAATCCGTCCAAAAACTAATTTCTTCTTCAAGAAAGAAAAGGACAAAAAGAATAAAAAAAAAGCATTAGTTATATTTGGATCATCAATCAAACTTGTCTCTATATATTTGGACCTTTTTTGGGTAGTAAAATAATATTATTTTGATGGGTCAAGCATCAGCAGATTGGAACCCTTACTCAATATAATAAAACAAAAAATTTGTTTTACCGAAAAAAAAAACATAAAATTTGCAAATACCAACAAAAAAAATATTTCCCAACTCCAAAAGTAAAAAAAAGACACCTGTATATATATATACTATCTACATGACCACATCCAATGATTGAAAAACAACAAATATTAAATCTAATGACCAAAAAAAAAATCTCATGACCAAAATAACAATTTCAAAATTAAGTCCATTTTAAAATAGAAAGAATTTGATTCACTCTAAAATATAGACAGAGCAACGAAGGCAGATTATATTCCCTAATAGCATGTGGATGAAACTTTTGATAAAAAATAGTAAAAAATAAATTATTAAAAATGAATATATATATATATATATTATATATATATATATATATATATATATATATATATTAACTAAACTCAATTCAAGTTTTTGGCTTTCAACATTTTTCATATAAGTGTGTCTTTCTCAAGAACTCATATATGACCATAAATTCTTTAAAATATAATGTAACATGAGTCTGATATATAGCTGTATGCTTTACATACAACACCAAACAGCTTTAACAAAATAATTGATAACTTTAATTACAAATTCAAAAGTTCCAATTTATACCAACCAAAAAATAAAAATCTGACAGTTGTTTACCAATAGCCCAACAACTTATGAGATTGTCAGAACAGCCATGGAGGAAAAGAAAATAGCTCCGTCTCTGTTTGATTTTATAATATATGAAAGGTGTTTCATTCTCTTTTGAATATATCTATAAATATGAGATTAGCAATAATTGCTAGTGAGGAAAGGAATGTAATGTGTAGGTCCAATTAATGTTATGTCTACTTCATATTTTCATCATTACTTATAAATGAATGGTCCTACAGTGTCATTGCCTTTTATAATTTATCCAATAAATATACATCAATATTTATAAAATGAATGGGTGGAGAAAATAAACTAATAAGCATTATTTTTTTTTAGTGTATAAGATGATAATAATGACGTACAGATGAGGTCACTGTGTGCAGTATGGTGGTAGCCAGAAACTAATCAGCATTTGGTAACAATTAACATCCTCTTAATCATAGATTAGCTTATTTTAATCATAAGATCGAGAAGAATGTATATATTACAACTTCTTGTTCAAACTGTACCTATAATAATTTTTAGTTGAAATCATGGTTAGATAATGATTAAGAGGATATGATTACTTCATATGGAGGCAGTTTCATGATACATATATCCATATTATTAAGACACATTGATTAATTACCACATTAGTATTTTGACGAAGGTGATGAAATCTTAGCTTAACCTTATATATACATGTAAGAGATTGCTTTCTAATAATGACAATTAAATCCATAAATAGAATCATAATATATATTCATATTAGTACTCCAGTTATTAAGTTATACTTTTTGCTATTTTTAAATTTTTTAAAAATATAATTATTTATGTATATTTTTTTATCAGTTAATTTTTTTAAATACTTCTATGGTATAATATTAAAATTTTTATGACCTAAAAGTTAAAAGTTCTTTTTTTTTTTAGTTTTTCATGATATTTTTTAACTCGGCAGGTCAGTAATTAATCCGTTGCGGATCGAAACTCTATTTAAGAATTTGTTATTGGCCAATGAGTTGTTGCATGCACAATGCGAAATTCGAACTCCCAATATTTATTTATACTAGTGAGTTAACTACTGAACTAATCCAAATTGGTTTAAAATTTAAAATTTAATGATCATTACTAAACTCCAAAAGAAAAAGAAAAGTTAGCATTAGCTAAAACAAAAAAGAAGTAAATTTATGCAAACCTAAAAAAAAACTTGTATGAAAGGATATCTTAAAGATTGATATAACAATTTATATGTTTCTTTTTATTAACTTAAATTTTTTATAGGAAGATTAAATTAGTTAAAGATCTATCAATTAATTAATTAACAACCATTACACCCTTAAATATTAAATTGTCAATAATTACATACAATTAGGTTATTAAATAAAGCAAGAATTGGAGGTAGTGACGATGCTAGAAGAAATTTTAGAAAACTGCCGCATTATACATGTGTATGCTTAAAGGTTGTCCTTAATTAATTGGTGAAAGTCTAAAAGATATTCCTATGGTGTATATAAAACATCACACAGCTGTAGACAAAGTAAAAGAAATAGTATAGGGTTTCTCTTATTAAAGGAGATTGAGTGAGAAAGAGAGAAGAATAATAATGCTAAAATATTATTAGCTCACAAGAGGACAAGAAAAGGAACAGCTTTCAAAGGGCGTCATCAAAATATTTAAGGATTTTAAGGAAGGTTGAGAGAATAGTGGGGGCCAAATAATGACTACAAGGAATGTTTCATCAAAGAGGGTCAAGATCCATGTCAAACCCCATCCCACTAGAATATGAACAGAGATGAATTCTTCAATTATTTTATAAGCATTATGTATGCTTTAATTTCACCTAACTATTAGGGTTTATAATGAATTTGTATTTAAAAATAGTTTTAATCAAAGATTGTTAAAAAGCACTAAATATTATTAGGGGTTTATTTACCGTAAAAAAAGTATCCATGTATTTATTTAATTGATTTTTATATACATTTAATTTTATTAATTTAATCATTAATTGAATTGAAAATTTTCATTAAATATATTAAGTGTATAAAATCTTTATATGTTTACAAATTATTAAGGTTCTGGTAAAGTAAGAGTTTGGAGAGAAAACCAAAAAAAAAAAAACGATGTTTGAAGTATAAAATAAGGGTTAAGTATGTTTTTCATTTCTAAAGTTTTGGGTCAAAATTAAAATCGTTTTCGACTTTTTTTTTTGTATTAAAATCATCTTTAATGTTACAAAATGTTATAAAATCGTCTTTTTGTCTATAAACATTATTTTTTGGATAATTTTACCCTTAAACAAAAATAAAAAAATCCTTCTTACCCTCACCACTAACTTCTCTGTATCATTATCATTGCTACGCATCTCTCTTCCTCTCCCTCTCTCTTTTCTCATCCCGTCACCATTGCCACCATAATTATCACACCTTCTTTCTTTCTAAATCACTATCACTCAGCCACAAACTAAATCCAGCAACAGCAACAACCAAATTCAACAATTTCAGTAAATTCAGCAACAGTAACAACAAAATGAATCAACAACAATAGCAACATCCACAAAATAAATGAACAACAAAAATTTTAAATTTAACAACAATTTAACAATCATTAATCGCAACTTAAGATTCAAAATCAACAACAACAGAAATTTAAAAACAAAAAAGAAATGATGGTTATGTTTTTCAAAAATTAAAAGAAATATAAAAAAAAAGAAGAACGAACAGAGAAGGAAGAAAGTGATAGTGCAGGAATCTACTGCCATCAACCTCTGGCCGCCGCCGCCTTCAGTGCACCGATTCTACCCTCCGTCTTCCTCCCTTTCTTTTCTTCTTCCTCTTCCTTCCAACTGCCACCCACCGTCGCCGTCTGTCGAAAGCCAGCAGCCACTACAAGCACCGCCTCTCCCTTTTCCAAAACTCGATCCCAAACCCGCACCCTCTGTTCTTTCGAAACTGCCGCCCACCACCTTTGATTTCTGGACAAGGAAGAATTTGAGGGCCTCCTATTGAACACCCCTCGTCCTATCACAATGCTTCCCACTCCAATTCCACTTTTCCTCTCACCCATCCCGACGCCATCTTAAATCAGACGCTGATAATCGCTCTAATGCAAAACTGCTGCAGTGCTTCGTCATCACCCCCAAAAAGAGCGAACCAGAAACAAAAATCTTCTTCTCAGTCCTTTCTCTCGCTTACCCAAATTTCAGAGGAAAAAAAAAATAAAAAATTTTTGCATAATCGTGCTCCCATTTAAACCCAGATCGAGTTTCTTCAGCTGCTGAATCCTGTTCCATCAAAGTTACAATATTTTATGCGTTTCTGAATCATAGAGAGTGAAGAGAAGGAAAATTTTGGTTTTGATGATTTGGTGAGGTAGAGCAGGAGTTTGGAGAAAGAAAGAGAGAAATAGGCTCGGTGATGATGATAAAGAGGGTTGGGGGTTGGGGGTTAGTGGGGAGGGAAAAGGGTTTTTTTAAGGACAAAATTGTCTGAAAAAAATTGTTTATAGATAAAAGGATGATTTTATAACATTTTGTAATATTGAGAATGATTTTAATACGAAAAAAAGATCGGGGGCGATTTTGATTTTGACCCAAGTTCTTAGGGACAAAAAAAGTACTTAACTCTATAAAAATTATAACAAGTTTCCCTCCTTATTATTTATTTTTACTTTTTTTGTGTTTTTTTTTCCAATTTTTCTCATTTTTTATTCTTGATACAAATTTAATTCTAATCGGTTTTTTTTAACAAGTGAACTTAACACAATAAAGTAGAGCGACGAAGTCACAAACAAAGTCTCAAACAATAAATACAACGACTTATAACATAAAAATAATCCCTATTGTTATCTCCGGCATTGCCATCAACAACCAAAAAGATCCAAACTACACCGTTCTCTATAACTATTCAAAGATCTGAGAAACACCTCTTTCACTCCAGTATCCTTGTTATTGAAGATCCACTTGTTCCTCTCTAGCCATACATTCCAAATAATTGCGAAAAAGCATATGAGCCACTTGTTACGCTCCTCTTTCCTATTAACAACTTCTGTCCAACTCTCAAAGTGTTCTTTTAGTGAACTCGGAATAGCCCACAGCCTCCCAGAGTCAGGTAGTCATTCACACCACACCTACCAGGTAAACTCACAACCAAGAAACAAGTGATAGATATGTTCGACTTCTTTTTTACACTATACACATATGTTATCATCGTGGCTAATAATTCCTAGCCTATGCAATCTTTCTTTGGTATTCACTCTTCCTATCAAAATAACCAGACAAATAACCCCACTCATGGTAGAACCAAACGTTTTGGTGAAATTGTAGCTGGTGATGTCCTTCGGGAGTATTTTTTACAGCAACACCTGCACAAAGGAGTTAGTTGAAAAAATACCTTTCTTGTAAAACTTTCAAATAACTCTATCTTGCATATCACAAGCTAACTTCACAAACCTTAAGGTCTCATGCAATTGATCCACCAATTCTAACTCCCATTGGAATAAAACTTGCCTCCACTGGAAGTTTCAAATCCAGTCTAACCCGTCCCAAAACTCACAGTCTCCTATGACAGATCCTCTTTGGTTTGAAATAGAAAAGAGCCTCATAAAACGCATCTTTAATGCACTACTTTGTAGCTAAATATCTTCTAGAAACCGGGTCCTTCTTCCATCACCCACCCCCATAGACAAACTAGTAATCATCTTATCTTTCATATTACGATCTTTGAACTGCAAATGGCAGATATCCTTCCAGAGACCCCGTGTACTAGGCAGTTTTTGAGATGATAGCATCACATTAGGGTACAAGTTATGACAAGAGCATATATAATCTTCCATAGGTGACACTCCTCTTTTCAAAATCGCCACCACCACTTGAAAAGGAAGGTTGTATTCCTTACCACGGCATCACCCACCCCCAATCCTCCCAACTTTTTAGGAGCCTGAACCACTTTCCACTTGATCAATGGCAAACCATTCCTACCTTCCTCCTTGCTCCATAAAAATTTTCTCTGCAATGAAATCAACTTGTCTGCTACTGCTTTCGGCATCTTATACAGGTTCAAATAGTATACCGGCAAGCTATTCTGTACTGCTTTAATAAGGACTAACTTACCCGCTTTATTGAGCACATTTGCCTTCAACAAGCTAAGCTTCTCCTCTACTTTATCAATTATTGGTTTCAAACTGCTCACTTGTCTTGGGTTTGCTTCTAAGAAAATACCAAGATATTTGACTGAAAGATTAGCCTCCTTACAACCCAATAGGTTGCACATATTGTAGGTCCAAGGCTGGTCACAATTGATTGGGATCAAACTTGACTTATCGAAGTTGATACTTAACCCCGACATCATCTCAAAACATCTTAGCAACCTGACATAGTTTCTAATGGTCTCCTCCTCCAACGGACAGAACAATATAGTGTCATCTGCAAACTAGAGAGTGATAACTCTATATTATCCTTACTAACCAGTAATAGTGAAATACGTCTGTTTCTAACTGCCTCCCCAACCATCCTATGCAAGACATCAACAAGTACAAATAAAAATGGAGACAGTGGGTCACCTTGTCTTAAACCCATCTCCATCTTAAATGGTTATATTAGTGAGTTGTTTATCGATATCGACATAGAAGTTGTACCAACACATTCCTTCACCCATTCCCTCCACCTCCAACCAAAGCCCATCTTCTGTAACACTATATCCACGAAGCTCCACTTAACCCGATCATACACCTTCTGAAAGTCTAATTTAATGATCGCAGCTTTCTTCTTCTTCATCTTTAACCATTGTACTGTTTCGCACGCAATAAGTGCCCATCATGTATTTTTCTACCCTTGACAAATGCACTCTAAGTCTCCCCTACCAGACCTGGCATCACTGATATCATCCTGCGGACCATCACTTTAGAAATTACTTTATACACGCAACCTACCATGCTAATCGGCCGGAGGTCCTTAATCTCTTTGGCTCTAGTGAACTTTGATGCTAGGGTCACCCACGTAAGATTCGAATCAGAAGGCAGCCTTGATGAATGAAAAATTCAAGTACAGCTGATGTGAACTCTGCACCAATTTTGTCCCAGCATTTTTTAATGAAATTCATGTTGTACCCATCACTTCCAGGAGAGTTAGATGACTCACAATCCCAGACCGCCTCCCTAACCTCCTCCATTGACGACATTCTCTCCAATGCTGTAGCCTCTTCTTTGTTGATCCGATTTACCAATCTATCCCTAAACCCCACAACAGGCGATCTCTCTTGATGATACAAAGCCTTATAAAACTCTCTGATAGCAATCTTGATCCGCACTTGATTTCTTATCAGCTTTCCATTAATCACCAATGCATCAATACTATTATTCCTCCTTCTTGCCGACGCCAAGTTATGGAAGTACCTAGTGTTCTTATCCATATCCCTCACATGCCTAGACCGCGACATTTGCTTCTAGTGTATTTCTTTTCTCACATACCACCGCTTACAACAGCTTACCAGAGCCTTTCTTCTAGCCTCAACTGTATCATCATACACTCCATTGCCAGCCATCTCATCTAACTTCTTTATCTCCTCCTCAAAGCATTGAATTTTCTTGTCCATGTCACCAAATTTGTCCTTATTCCATCTCTCCAAAGGTAGCGTTAAAGCCATCAATTTCTCTGTAAACTACAGTTCTCCAAGATTCCTCCATTCCTCCCTAATCATTCTTAAGAAACCCTCATGTGTAAACCAAGAATCTAAGTTTCGAAAAGATCGTGGTCCACCTCTGAATTTGGAATCCTCTATTATAATCGGGTAGTGATCTGACAAACCTCTCGCTCCACCTTTTAATTGAATTTTTTGAAATTCCTCAAGCCATTCTACACTTAACAAAACTCTATCAATACGACTGCAGGAGCCGCCTCTGAACCAAGTAAATTTTCGATCATACAATTGTAAGTCCACTAACTGCATATCTTGAATCCAGCTACAAAGCTCAGTTCCTCCCACATAGCCAGTTTCTCCATTTTAGTAAAAGCACCATATACTAAACGGAATGTACAATTGAACTTATTTTTTAAAAGTACTCCTTCACACATAACCATCTTTCTCCTTTGTAATAATTACTCGTTTTAAATTGCATGTCATCCCACATTAACAACAGACTTCTGGATTTGCCTTCCGACTCTACAAACTCTCACCCCATAGCATCGCTCCCCCAAATACGTACCACATCAAACTTAGTCACAAGTTGCATCTTAGTTTCAACCAACCCTAACATATTCACTTTTTGCTTTTTTTTTCAGTTCTTTCACCATATTCAATTTCCCAACACTCCGTAACTCCCTAACATTTCAAGAACTAAAAATTATTTTAAAATTGTTTTACCCACCTTTTTGACGTTTTTTGGTCTGCATCTTCTTGCCTTCTCTTTCTGCTTCGCTAATCTCCTCTTCTGAGCTAATGCCTCATTCTATTATTGAAGAATTGTCATGATATAATCTTCATCATTGTACTGGACAGCTCCTGATTCAACAGCCAGCGCCCACGTCTTCCTATTTTCCAGCATCTGCTCCTTTCGTTCCCAATCCTTACCATCACTGCTTCCCGGATTTGCAACACCAATGTCCCATGCAATCCCAGCCCCGACCCTGCCTTCATCAACCCCCACACAGTCCAAAGTTAAACTGTCTATAGATGCGTCATCTTTGCCTATAACACGACCAACTTGCAGACGAGCGATATTTTTCCGAGGCACTACACAACGCACCGCCGCTTCCTTGTTAATGTTGTCGTCCATGGAAGAATGCTGCCCTGCCATCGCCGCGTTTGAATGATACCCAGGTGACGGGACAAACTCCGTTGGTGGGCATGCCTCCGGTTGAAGATCGCGGGCAGCAATCACCGCTGCAGATCTAACAGCACCGTGTCCCACACTAGCCTATCGTTCCTCACCGGCTACAAGCTCTCCCAGGCTTTGCGAAACCGTTCCACCGTCACACCCTGAGATCTCCCCTTTAACTTGATAACGAAACGCAGTGCATAACCCAGGACTCAGAGCGGGTTCAACCCGGTCACCCCTCGCCCGACCCGAATTCACCAGCCCACCTCCCATAGCCGCTTTAGTATGAGTGTTAATGTGATCTGGGCTTTTAACTAAGGAAAGGAAGCCCACGCTCTCTCCTTTGGCACACCTGTTACAAGCTTTTTTAGGCCTACTAAGAAGCCTGCTTCGGGTTTCTTTTTTTCTCCAACAATCATTTTTCTTTGGCCCATCATTATTATAATCACAGCTAATTATTTTTTCTGATTCAGCATCATTAATTATCAAATCATTATATCCCATAAAATTCTCACTACCCTCTAAAACAGAATCATCCGTTTCCCTTGCTGCACGAATTTGAATTGAATTGCAATTACTCCATTCATTCAAAATATTCTCTGAAATTACTACTCTACCCTTATCTGTTTCTTCCTCCCTTGGCACCGCTATCACCAACTCAGCCACCGGATCTCTGCTTTCCACTCGATGCATGGTACTCAAATTGCTAGCAACCATCTCGCATGTTTTTGGGATATAAGGATAACCTTCTTCTTCAACCTTGCACTCCACTCCATAGCTCTCATAATCAACCTCTTTAACCAGGACATCGAATCTGCTAGTACCAATTGTGACATGAATTCACTCGTTGATGATGTTCATGATACAAGTATCTATTTGCACCTGTCCCACACTGAATGAGTGGCACGATTTAGTGGCTTTGTCACATCCAATTACTTCTTTCCATTGGCTTCCTATGATCCTGAACGTCTCTATTGACCATGTATGCATAGGAATACTAAAGCACTCTAACCATACCCTTCGAGTTTCACTGCGCTCCTCCTCATCCCATCGCCATACGCTATGGAAAATTTTTAGCAAGTCATTCATTTTGAACGTGTAAATTTCTTCTGCATTCAAGACATTATCAAAGGTCATGAGTGCCTTATACGCTCCTAGTTCTTATACTTGCACAACTTGAGGCACAATCTTCTCAATCATAGACTTCAAAGAAGAAAAGTCAATAGCCTTTGTCGACCCACCTATTAGACTCCTCTGTAGCCAATCTAGGTTCTCTTTTGCCATCGGAATTTCCATCTTCTTTGTCCACCCATTGCTATGCGGATCATCTTTTTTTCCATCCTTCCTCATATCTTCCACATTCTTCCTCTAAGACCTTGTACTTTACTCAACTTGAGTTTGAATCTTGACAATGTTCTGGACGACCTCTGCCTCATGAATTCTCTTCTTATTCTCCACTTTGTTGATACCTAATTTCTTCGACTGAAACAACCTTTCCTCGTAGCCTCATTCTATTCATCTCCGCAATAGCCTTCAAAGCTTCCCCTTTGTTGTATACCGGATGAACGCAAACACATAGATATTACCATTTTTTTGTTTTCGTGAGAGATAGATATCATTTATACGTCCAATCTAGTTGAACAAGTGGTACAACTCCCTTTTTGATATATCTTCAAGAAAATGATCTACAAAAATAATGAACGATTTATTTTCCAAACGACAATACTCTTCTCGATTCCAAACCCTCGGATCTCTACGAAATTGCCTAGTTCTACCCCTCCCAGTATTTCCCCCTCCTTCTCGCTCTCTCATTTTTTCTCTCATTTTTAAAAGAGGCCCTTTAGCTAATTCTAACCGATTACTATTCCAATCAATCAAATTCAGATTTGATCAGATCGGGTTCAATTGCAAAAATATACTAAGACAATCCGATTAAATTTAATCGGTTTAATTTTTAAATTTACTCGAATCCGATCCAATCGAGTCTGATTATACCTCTAGTCTCAATTTTTTAAAAGAAAAATTATCCAATCTAATACAATTCAAAAGAACAAATAAAAAAGAAGCTCAAATGTAAGACGTAATCAAATTAAACATAGATATAGAAAAACAAAAAATTAAAAGGTATTTTTCAAAATTTTCAATCAACCCTATGATAAATTTTTTAAAGATTAATTTTAAATGTAAAAGTACTTTGATTGATTGTGTATGCTTATTAAAGTCTAGAATTTTTCATGCGATAATAATATCCTCAAGAGCACCTTAATTCGGAAAACTAATCCTATAAATTTAATCATCAATTTGAAAATATAAAAAATGGTTTTGATTAATAAAAATTTAAAAATATTTTAATTTTTTTTAAAAACAATAAGATAAAAATATTCAAAAAACATTACACAATCATTATTCTAAAAAATATGATTTCAAATATTAGAGAAAAAAAATAATATTTTACTTTTGAAAATAATATCGCGTAGCCTATTTACTATTGAATGATTATGGTCATTCCGTAACCATTTAAGAATTTGGCGATCAACGATATTATAAAGAATAACAACTCATCATATTTTAGGTGACGAGACACAGAGGCCACTAACTTGCCCTGATGCAAGTCAAATTCTTTTTATATTTTCTCTTCCTTATCGTCATCGCACTCATAATCATATCATATATGCCCATCATCCTTACCTAGCTACCTTAGGCATCCTCCTTTTTTATATTTTTATTTTATATAGTAGAATAATACTCCGCACGCATATTTTCAAATCAAAGAATTTTCAACTAAGTCAATGAGAAGAGAGAGATGGTAACAAAGGACTATACATGAGTCAAATTAAAAAAATTTTATATGCTGAATTTAAATAATAAGAAGAAAAACATGCTAATAATACCAAAAAGTTCTATTTTTGTGGGTGTCGGGATTGATTAGGATAACAAAGATTTAGACAGGTTTGTGAACGACAAAAAATGTTTCCACACTTATTAATTGATTAATATTGTCCCACGTTAAAAGATGGGTACGGTGTTTATAATCTAATTTAATATACAGAAAAAGAATATTATCAACCTTATAAGTTATAATGGTGTGGCCATTCGGAACCATTAGGAGTGACCTTAATAAACATTATTGGCAGAAATATCCTTTTATTTGTTTATTTTATTTTAGGAAATTGTTGGGAAAAATATTTAAATACTAATAATTTTACGTTATTCTTTTGTAAGTGTCATTTTGCAAAGGACTTTTTGTTAATTATACAAGATCATGAGATGGAATGACTTAGTAATAAGAAGTTTTAGTATTATGTATTCAAATTCCATTATCGTGAATAATGTCAAAACAATCCATATACCATCTTATTATAAATTGAAAGGTATTTTATAGTTTCATTATATAGTATATGTTTCGAGGCGTATCTTAAACCAAAAATAATTCATGTGAATTGGACTTTTGAAAAAGAGTTTAAACAAAATAAATATAGAATGGATTAAAGAATACCTAAAGTGTTAAAGTATTTATAGAGAGAAAAAGTATAGGTAAAAAATAAGAATATTAAATAATGTGAACAATGAATATATCGGATGTTTAATTTATTAAGTGTTTAGATAATTATCTTAATGTTAGAATTTAGGAAGTAATTTGAGAATGAGTATTTTTTTATTTTATTGAGTTAATTTTTAAACATATTGTTTACATTGTACAAAAAAATTATTATTTACTTAACAAAATTTTTATAAAAAAAGATGATGACTTAATTATATGTAGAAGTCATCCTATTTGACGATAGTTAGTAATTACTTACTATATAAAAAGTTACACCATGATATATTGATTACTGCCCTTGTAATTATAATTGAAGTAGTGGGGAGAAAAATAGTTACTTACCCCTCAAGTCATATCAAACTTGGATCATAGAATCGAAACTCATTAACAAGAAATTAAAATAAAAAAAGATAAAGGGATAAAAAAAGACGATACAAAAAGACACCGTAAAAATATAAAAAGATAGATAAAGAGTGTTTTTTATAAGATTTTTAAGAAATTTGTTAGGCATCAAGTTACAGGCATCATAGAATTCATCATAAAAATTTAGGTGAATTTTATGATGTCTTTCATTATAGTGTCTAAATTGCCTAACTTATTTTTAAAGATAAAAAATAAAATATTTAAAGTAAAAAATAAAATATTTAAAATTTATTAAATATTATTTATTTGTCTTTTTTAATAAGTTGGGTACAATCTCAAAGATACCGTAGTATTCACCTCATATATTTAATTCAATTTATTAATTGGATTATTTTTAGATATTTATTTCTGCAAATTTTACATTTTAAATATTTATTTTTAAAGGAAAAAAAATACATTACAAATCTTATATTTCTCAATAATATAATCATTTACTTCTTGTAATATTTTTTAAATTGAGTTAATATCATTTGCTTCTAACATATGTGACAGAGCTACATATACACAAACTAAATTCTGTCATTAATTATTGATGAAAATATAATAATATAGATAAATTAAGCTAAAAAAACATACTTAAAAACAACGGTCCTTAGCTTTGACGATGCCACTTTTCCGAAGCAGACACATATAGTTGATATAGATATGCGGCTGTGTATTGGAAGCTAATAGGGAAGTGGAAATCATAGTTGGTTTCTTCAGAAAAGAGTGTGATTGGTGAAGGGACTTTTATTCCAAAAAACTGATGAGCAATAATAATAATTCCATTCTTGGTGGGTGAGTAAGCATATAATAATATAAAAATAAAAAAATACAATATTAGTATTGGCAGAGAATATGGGTAGAATTAACAAACAGGATCGGCCAAATTTAGGGAATAAATGAAAGCTTTGTCATCACTTTCAAGAAACATGTATGTAAATGTCTAAATGAATGTAATAACACCAGTGCATGAATCCCTCCTCAGTTTGTTGATTATCAAGTTCAAGTTGTTGTTCTCAACCAATTATTTGGACAAGGGTAATTAGTGAAGAGTTTGAAATTGGCTTCGCTTCGCTTCATTATTTGTTTTAATATGCGGCTAAACAATGGAGTTAAAATTCGAATTCCTAATATTTATATTTGTGTTATAAATATATTTATTGTGGATGTTTTAACGAGGAGTTAGGTTTTTAGTTAAAAGTTAAAATTTTGGCTATAAATATTTTTTTTATGTTTTTTAATGTACATAGTCAATAATAAAATTACATATCATTTTTTTTTATTTTTTCTCCCCTTCTCTCAAACTCTAATCCTTATGAGAAAGTATTGGAAGATAATAATTTTAGTATACAATGTGTACAATAAAAATAAAATAGGAAAATTAAATTATAATTAATAATTAAATTTTTTATTAATTTCAAATTTTAAATTTTAAAAAATTAGGATTGGCAATTAAACGTTTAAATACGTACAGTTAATCAACATCTCATCAAAATTTCACACTCATTGGTGTCTGACGTTGACGTCATAGCAATTCCCGGCCGACCGTTCTACTGCTGCCGCCTGGTTCTGGCCGACCAAAACCGCACGTGGTCTCTCCGTTGGCGTATCGGATATCTCGGTAGGTTCTTCCTTTCTTTTCCGTCGCCGCGGCCACTTCCAGTTACAACGCAACTAGTAACAGTAAAATGCTGCACCCCCTAGATTCTGGCAGCCGCGCTCAGATTCAACTCGCACCCAATGGCCTTCGTGAACGTTCCGTTACCGTCAGAAAGTAACAGAACTTCATCGTTAAGTTTTAGGAGGTATTTTTTCCACACCTTCATCACAAATGCGTCGCACGCGATTCTGTCCACGCCTTTCACCTTCAGCTCCGCTGACTGTTGGACGTGCTTTTGCAAGCAGGTTGGTGTGAAGGCTCTCGGGACGGCAAAAATGATGGCTTTTTTGCCCTTCGTTAGGTCAGAGATGATGGTGGTTTGAACCTCGCCAGCGTCATCTAGGTAGGAGAAGGTCGCTTTCGGAAAATCTGAGATAGATCTAAATCCGACAAATAATCATCCAGATACCTATTAAAATAAACATCTGACTACCTAATAAAATGAACATCTAACATTTGTTAATTATATTTACTTAAACTAACCATCCTTGTAAGAATTACAATAACCATCTGTCAACCTATTGAACTGAACATCCATCAATGGACACGTGGAGGGAAAGCATGAGTGGAAAAGACATGGGTGCCAGGCTGTGGGGCTGCAAGGTTAAAATTTGAAATTTAAAATCGGAAAATTTGAAATTTGAATTTGAAATTTAATGGTTATTTTATCGTATATTTTGGAAAATTCGGTAGTAAGTAAAAAATAGTTAAAATTTGAAAATGAAGATAAAAGTTTTTTATTATTAGAATTTAGGAGATTTTTTTATTTTTTAATCTACCATGGGCCAATAAATCAACCCATTGTATATATTGTTAAGATTCTTCGTTATCTTCTTAGCGAAGTTCAATCCTTATTTTCATAACACGTTATCAACACAAGTTGTTAAGTTCTACTCTACGGTTAAATAATTATATTTTTCTTACTACTCACCTTATTTTCTCTCTTTTTCTTAAATATTATTGTCAATTTTTTTATATATACATTCACGTATGTTTCTTTATATATATATACCACACATAAATAATTATTTTATCATTTTTTTTACAAATATTTTTTTTTATTTTAATCCATATATGCATATGTTTTTGTTTTAAATTCATATAAATAATTCATATATGCATATAATGTAATATCATGTACGTAAGCCATTTTTTTTTCTTTCCTCGGTTTTGTAGGTCAGTTTTTTCTTTTATTTTCGATAGTTTTTCTTTTTTTATTTAATTTGTTATATTATTATTTTTATTTGATTTATTTACATTATTTATTTTTTATATAAATATAATATTTTATTTAATATTAATATCATTTCCTAAAGTAGATGATAATTAATCATATACAAAATTATTTTTCGAAATTAATAATAATTAATTATTAACATAATCATTTTTCGAAGTGAATGATAAACATTATTTTTTTAAAGTGAAGATACAGTACCTGTAGTGCTAGTATCACAATTTTATTTACATTTTTAACAATAAATATATAGTTTTAATAGTTTATTTAAATTATTTTTACTATCTTAAAAAGAATAATATAATTTATCAATTTTTTTAAACAAATTTATTTATTTATTTTACTTATTTTTCTTTCTTTTTATATGTATTATTAATATTATTATTTTTAATTATTTACTTGCTTTTATTTATAGAGCTATCATATTAAATTTGTAAAAGTTTGAATTTGCCACTCTTGATTTAACCGACAAAAATTATTTAGAATGGATGTTTGATACTGAAATCCATTTGGTATCCAAAAAATTTGGAGAAACCATAAAAAAAGAGGTACAATCGTCAAGTGAAGATAAGGCTAAAGCACTAATTTTTCTGTGTCAGCACCTCCATGAGGGGTTGAAAGTAGAATACTTGACCATTAAAGATCCACAAGAACTATAGACAAATTTAAAAGAGAGATATGAACACGAAAAAGACTACTATTACCTAAAGTTCATTATGAGTGGATACACTTAAGACTGCAAGATTTTAAAACAGTCTGTGAACACAATTTTGCACTTTACTAAAGTTCTTCTACTCTCATGATCTTCAACAAAGTAGTGATATAGACGTTCAACAAATATGTTCTAATGATAATTTAGCATATATGTTCATTAAAGCACTACCTACTTCAACATTTGAGAAGGTAGTATACAAAATAGGAATGCGCCGACTAAGAGATATCAAGTGATGTAATTATCAGGGGGAGTAATACGGACTGTATTCTTTTCCTTAACTATGATTTTTATCCCACTTTAGGTTTTTCCTAATAAGATTTTTAACGAGGCAGTTACCTAACATATTACAAATAGTGTACTCTTTTTTCTTCACTATGTTTTTTTTAGTAAAGTTTTTTAATGAGGCACTAGTCTATTATTACTACTAGGAATATCCAAGGGGAGTGTTATAAATATATTTATTGTGGATGCCTTAGCGAATTGTTGGACTCTTAGCTAAGAGTTGGACCCTTGGCTATAAATAGCCCATCAGCTATAAATAGCCACTCTCATATTCTCTAATGTACACAATTAATAATAGAATTATCTACCATTCTCTTTATTCACTCTTCTTCTTTCCTCAAACCCTAATCCTTATTTTCATAACAATTTGAGATAATTACTGGATCAACTTAAATAGTTACTAAAGGACCCATTTAAATATTATACACCCAAATTAATAAAATTATATTCTAGGAAGTACAGACACTTTGTTAACTAATCGTGTTGGCGTATTGAATATATTTTGAATGTGATACTCATTGACATTCGTCTTATGTATATTTTTTGTATCTAACCATATATTAATAAAAAATAAAAAATTTTCAAACGTAATTGGACACACTTAAATACTATCATTTGTTAGCATACCAATTTTATTCTTAACATGTATTTTTAAAATAAATTTAAAAATAATATATTATTATTTATTAAAACAAAAAATTATTTTAAATACTTTATATAATTAAAAAATTATTTAAAATAATTTAAAAATTAATTTATATTTTAATATTAATAAAATATTAAAATATTATTATAATTTATCTAAAAATAATTTTATATTTTATATATAATATCTTATCTTTATATTTTATAAGAATTTAAAATTTGTTGGGTCCTCTGATATGTATCAAATATTATATTGCATAAAATAAGATAGAATCAAACAAAATTTTTTTTTTAAGGTGTCTAGCAACCAAAGATTATATAGATAGGTGAGTTCTATGATATTTTTGTTAAGATGTTTAAATTGTCTAATTTTTTTTAAATAAAAAATTAAATATTTATAATAAAAAATAAATTATATAAAATTTATTAAATATTATTTATTTATTTTTTTAATAACTTAGATATAAAATGATAGATACCATAACATTTATCATATAAATATTAGGATAAAATTATCATATTGACTTGATGGACGAAGTCCTTTCAGATATATCATTATTATTATGAGTAGTTTTTTTTTTTTTTTTTTATCAGAAACTCCGCTTCATTATTGATGTATGTTCAGATAATCAAATAAATAAAATAAAACAGATCCTATAAATACAAAATCTTATTTCAACTAACACAAACACAACTTAGGATTGAGTGTGGTCGTAGTAAAAGGAGAAGAAAAGAAGTTGTGGGATCAAATGAGATAATAATAGAAGTTTGAAAATAATTGGAGTCTCGGAGATGGCATAAAATTAAATTATCATTGGAAATTTGAGTTATGTTAGGTGAGGTTAAGGTTAAGTTAGAGTAGAAAGAAGAGTTTAAAAATTTTAGATATATTTTTAGATATTGAATAATTTTGTGAACTAAAATATATTTTTGATAAATACAATGATAGTTTTATTTTTTTTATAAATAAATTTATTATTATTTAAAATTTTTATAATTAAAAATATTATTTATCTTATTTAAGTCGATTGTTGGTGTATTCAGATTTATTTTATTAGAAGGTATATTTATGATGGTGAAAATTCAGGTGAAGTCGACTTTACGTAAAGTTGATATCTCAGAGTCAGTTGTTAGATGAAAATTTAGTCAAATCAGTCACATCATCTAACAGCTCTCAGGTATCAACTTCACGTGAATTCGACTGCACGTAAGTTTCCACCATTTATGATATGACCTACTAATAAAAATAGCTAGCTAGTTTAATGGTGGCCAGACAATTAGTTCCTGATCGATCATTTTGACTTCATGATAATTTTATTTGTGTGTAAAAATGTATATGAAAGGGCTTAAAGAGGGTTGAAAATAGCTTTTGTTCATTGTACTGTTCTAGTTAGATAATTTATTTTGGCTTAGGATAATGACATGAGAATGACTAAAATTGAAGTAATTAAGTTTCAACTTTCAAATGAATTTATTATTTGTCAAAGATTTAATATGAATAAAATAATGTATTATATTATATTAGGCTTCTCTCAAATAGGTTAGAAGTGAAAAGAAACTACTTCTGTGGTATGCCACGTGTGGGTATGACCATTAATTAATCAATCCACGCACTTAAACCAACAGTTTTTGTTTTGTGAAAGAAACTATTTTTAATATTGTAATTATTTAGCTTTCAAAACGAATAATGTTTTAAAAATCAAAAGAATTTTTTAAAGTTAAGAAAACCTAAGTTAATTCTCAAACCATTTTAAAGAGGAAAAAGTTTAAATATTAAAAATGATAAATTTATACGTGAAAAAGGAATAAATAATTATTTTGGTTTTCTAAAAAAATTAATTTGACAAAATAATCCAGAAATTAGAGAAAGGTGTATGACCTCCAAAATATCATAAATTTGCGACAAAATTCACTAACTAATGCATGTGATCTAATTGGTGGTCTTACAAATGCATTTTGTCACAAATGTATTAATATTTCGGAGGTTAATTTATTTAAAAAAAATACAAAATTATTTGAGAACTAAATCAGTCATTTATTTATATCTGATTGATGTTATATTTTTTAAAAAAGAAAGAGCAAATTGCTATATTTGCAAAATCCTTATTGGGTGTTTTAAGTCAAAGGCTTTGATTGTAAGCCATTCAATATGCAACCCCAAATATTCACCGCTAAGTTAGTCAAACTCCAAAATTATATCAGTTGACTTCTGTTCTAGGGTTATACACCGTTGACTTGTAACTAAGCAATTAGTAGTAGTACTACCAAACTTTGAGATCATCTATTGGATCATCACTAACAAGAATCTATCACATCAAAACTATTCAATTTCACATAGTTATCTATATGTGAAAAATATCTTCCACAACATGGATGATTAAACCCCATTCAATCATCCAACGTACCTAGGATTAATAACTTAATTAATCAAATCCATCACTTTCAAATTATTCCACAGCGGTTAATTAAGTGAGTGATATTATCTCATTGATGTTAATTAACAAAGACATAGTTAGACAAACATTATTGGTGATGATGTTTGAGAAGTAAACCAAATAATAATTGTTATGAGTCTTTTGGCGTGTAAAGCAAAGCGTGTTTCAAATACACTATCCCCAATTGAAACTCTGTGATTGACTTGTTAAAATTAAAATAATAAAAAATAAAATAAAATATTGGAGTTGAAAAAACAAGTCAAACACGTTGCCGGAGTAACAAAAACACATGGAACAATTGGACTCAACCAATTAAAGGAGCTTTGATGGCTTAATCTTATTCTCTATCTCCAATCTCAATCAATGTGACACACTCACAGAGAGTACCGAACATGTTTCAGCATGTACTTCATTTCAAAAATAATAAAAATAAATAATAAATTGGAGACGAGAAAAAAAAATTGGTTCATATATTAAAATAATGGAATCTACATATTTTCTATTTTTTTTATAAATCCAGACATATTCAAAAACAGAAAAATGTATTTTAATTCGTGTATAAAATAAAAATAAATTAATATAATAAGTAACAAATTTAATTTGTACTTGATAACATTTTAGGCATTTTTCTTCCTTATTCATATGATTCACTCGTGTGGCTTTTTATCCTCATTATTTCTTTACTCATTCATGTGGGGGAGGTCACTCCTCACTAGTTTGTGTCTTCACATATACACATATTTTAGCCTTACTTTCATCATTGTATTGTCACTTTGCACACCTAATGCTTACTTCATTATGACCTCATTTCTCTATTTTTCTTTTCTATTTTAGTTTTTAATATTTATATAACATTGTTTGTATTTTTCTATTTTTATTTTCTATTTTAGTTTCTAATATCTATATGACATAGTTTTTGGCAGGGCTTTCATCAAATGTTTAATTCGCTAAATTTGAGTAAAAAATTAGATAAAGTTTAATTTAGTCTATGAACTGTCTTTAAAAAAAATACTTGCAATAAATATACACTACCTCATTCAATTAGTTTTTTTTTTTTACTTTTGCATAAATTTTACATAATTTTTTTTATTTGTCTTATCCTAATTTTTTTTTGTGTTAATAACAATCAAGTTTTAAACTTCTTAGTTATAAAAATTCTGATAATATATCATAAAATTATTTTTCTTTCAAATTTAAACTAATAAAAAAATACAAAAATCATTATATCTCTAATACAATAATCCTCTTAATAACACATATATGTTGTTCACAAACGGTTGGAAATTACAATTTACATAATAAATTGTTAATGATTGCCAAAACAAAGCAAATAACAATGCATCCAAACAGGCTATACTTTCATGCATATATGCAATGTTTTTAGAACTATATATCTATATAGGTTAATTATTAGTGGGTTTGTCGGAGATTGTTTTCTTGTCTTCATTTGGAATTTTATGAGTGATTAATAAGTGGAGCTATTATCATTCGGTTAATCATAGGAAACACCTTATTTTGGCATCTATAATTTGGTGACTTCCACGTTACAGCATATACACTATGGTGGCTCCCAATAAGCTAAGGCCTAAGGGTCTTACCAAATTTTCCAGATCTTATTGCTATTCATCAAAGACAAATTAATTTTCAACTACTCATCGAATTTGAACACAATATGTGTGCAAAAATTTGTGATGCAACAAATTAAATACAGAACGTGCACTACTTGTCAATTAATTGTTGATTCTTATTATGTTTGTCTTGATGGATCTATATAGATAAGGATGTTTCAATGTTTTTAATTTTGACCATTGCTTCTATTGTCAACCATTCCCACTTCATTATATTCTTCATATTAATTGATGATTTGCTGAAATGTTGGAAAGTAATCAATCAATTGCAAGTGGTGTATCATATGTCTTAATCTGGGATGAGCCTTCAACTTTTTGGAGAGTTCATTTTCATCATCAACTAATGGGATTGCCAACTTGGGCTGCATTGTTGAAATAGTTGTAGTTTATGGGTTACACAGATTTTGGTGGCTTTGGGAGTGACTGGTTCTCAGTTTGGGAAGAATATTCCGACAATTTTAACGTACTTCAATTAGATATATATAAGGAGTTAATAACATGTACTAAGCTATATATTGTGAGAATGTTAACTTCTGAAAAAAGATAATATAATTTCACGATATCAAAGAATGAAATCGTCTTAAAGTAGAAAGTAATTATTAAAGTAGAAGAGTTCAAAATTTTATAAGCCTTTTATCTTATGAAATCTCATATAGCTAGGTTGGAAGAAAAAATGAAACATATCTTATAAAATGTGAAAATTTTTTTATGGACTCATTCTAATGAGTAAATGTGTGGAATTTTGCCATCATTTCTATTATCAATAATAACATCGTAAAGGCGGAGTGTCAAAAACGCAAAATGAATAATATCCACAATCGAATCAAATTAATAAGCAGTTACATATTTTAAGATAAAAAAGATTTAATTTATATCATATCTAAATCTAATTTGATCTGTTAGTACATAAAATCAAATACTTAATATAGCTATTATATTCGTGAATTCGATGTAACATATTATTCGGTAGATTTTCTTATTTCTTTTTTTGTTATTGGTTAGCTTATTTTATTATTTAAAAAATAATATTGAATAATACTTTTTAAGTAAAAGAAAAGAAAAGGAAAAAAAAATAGTATATTCCTCAAGAAAAATTAGAAGTAAAAGTTTTATTTTTTAAATTTTGAAATGCATCCTATCCTCATATTCGATGTGATTCAATCCGCTATATTTCTACTCTATAATATGTAGCATATATATAACATGAATATATAAATCATTTGAACATATAATTATATTAATTAATTTAATTTTAAACACAAATCACTCTTCATGTTAATTTATAAATTGTATTCCAAATATTAATTAATATAATTATGTTTAACAAAAAAATATAATAAAATAAAAAAATCAACTATAAAATTAATTATTTTTTAGTTCATATTAATATTTTTAAAATTTTAAAATTTAAATTCTAAATTTAAATCTAAATCCTAATATTAATCAATTAAAAATTAATTCTCTGTTTTTATTTAATAAAAAAATATTCAAACAAAATACTGCTCATTTTTTTGGATACGTAAATTTTATGTGTTGTGCATAATTATAGAAGTGGGTGATGATAGACATGAATGTGAGAACAGTTTTTTTTTGAACTATGAAATGAAGAAAACGGACTGTTCAATTTTTTTATTAAAAAAAATTAAAAATACAAATCGAATAGTTTGATTTGTGTGAGAGAGAAAATTGAAAGATCTAATTTATACTTTTAAATTTTTTTATTTTGAAAACAAAAATAAGTTGATCCAATTTTAATATTAATTTTTTTTAATTATCTAAAATACAAATCAGACAGTTCAATTTATGTGCTGCAAAATTTTTTAATTTTTTAAACATAAATTAAAAAATCTAATTTACTTTTAACACCATAACTACATAAAATATTCATACACTCTATAACTACGTCCTACACTATTCATTTTTATATCTAAATTAAAAAGTGACAAAATACATCAAATTGATGCAAAGAATTCTCCCATGGGGTGCATTAGGGGTGGGAATTAGGCAAACGAAATGATTAAGACGGCAGAATAGTATTTAATATTTAAAAAAAAAGTAATAAAAGAGAAAAAAAGAAGGTCATTTTCAGGGCTCTGACTCTCAAGAGAAGAGAACAGAACAGAAAGAGAGAGGAGTGGGTCCCATTTGTCTTCGCACGCCTGCACGCTCCGTGGGTCCCACTCGTTGACTCATTTTCCCAATTCCTCAAAGGTTTTATACTATTTCATAATCTTAATCATTTTTTTTTTATTTATTATTTAATTATTTTCCCAGTCTCTTCTTGTCTTCTAGTTTCAACGTGATTCAATTACTTTCACACTAGAACCATGTAATTCGTTGATAAATACCAAGAAAACTTCACAATCAGATGTTAGTATATATATATATATATATATATATATATATATATATATATATATATATATATATATATAAAATTATAATTGTATAAATTATTTTATATTATCATTATATTAAAATTAAATTCTTATATATGATTATACCATTCGTTTATTTTCTCAGAAAAATAATTTTTTAATCTAAGTTAATTATATAGTAATATATGATCCAAGATCAATAAGCCCATCGATTGTCATAATGTCAGTGTAATAATATGGCAATCATCTCTCTTTTTTAATACACAAATTTATGGGAGCCTCCTGTTTAAAAGTAAACTTGTAATTTGAAACAGTTACCCAAAAAAAAAAAAACTTGTAATTTGAAATAAAGTATATCATCAGATGAAACAAACGTGAGATAATCATAATTGTTGCAAAAGAAAATAGTATATATACAAGATGAAATTTCTGGTATCTTAGCTTTAACAACTCTCTTTGCTGCTAAAATTTTTCAACCGTTTAATTATAAGATTTATCCACGCCTTTACTTTCATGATGATGAAATATCAAACGCAATTGAATTCAGGAATAAATCCACACATAGTAAAGTATAAAGAACATATATAACATACATACATACTAGCTAGAAACAAGAAATAATATGATTGTCTAACTTAATTTAGTAGGAGGAAGAATGATTCATGTCAGTTGAGTGATTTATTTAGTTTTTAATGGGTAGGTGGAATTCCTTCCAAACGTGCTTCATAAAATCTAGTTGCTATTGTTATTGACAATTAATCAAATAATTATTTATCTATACTTACTTTTAAGATTAGGAAATGGAGTTAAAATCCAAAGTCACTTTTGAAATTGGCCACTTAATAGTCATACATATTTTTGTTGGGAATAAGATATTTTATAATTTATTAAGGTTAAATGATGTTATTTTATTAAGTATTTAGTCTCAAAATTAAAGTGATATTATTTTGTCTAGTACAATATAGAAGGATATGTGCCAAGTTATTCACACGTTTGAGTAATTTAATAGAAAGGAACGAAAAAATATTATGGTATAACTTTTTTAATCTCGATGATGTTTATAGTACAATTGAAATATCAAAAATCTTTTTGGTATAAACAGTAAATATCAAATACTATTTTAAAATTTAACTCTTAGAAAATGATTTCAATGCACTAATTCATTTTTAGAGTAAGTTAAACCTATTTAATTATAATATGAAAATACTTGAATATTCTTGAGTTAACTATGATGAATGAATAAATTAAAGAAGACGTATTGGAATACTGCACCTAGGACCATATTTTTATGGTTACGTACAAAAACTAAATATAAGATGTTACTCTTTTTGCAAATTTGTCATCGGTATAGGGATTACTTCCTCCAAATAAAGACGTGCAAATCTTGAATGAATCTAAAAAACAATTTCACCTTTTCTAGCGGTCAATTAATTGAATAAAATGATTATATCATTTGTCAAACATCAAATCCATATTTAAATCCCGTTTTAGATTTCACCAGGGACGGGAAGTGAGCTATCCTCAGTTTATCTGCATTCAATTTTGACTTATGAAAATTAAGCTAGATTTATGACTAGATGCATTAACAATTAAATTTGTTATAATGTTACTTTTTTTTAAATTTAAGTTGATAAAAAATATATAAATAATTATATTTTTAACGCATCTTTTTAAATACAAATTTTTTGGGTTTATTTAAATATATATATATAGTTTTTTTCTTTATCTTATACTAATTATTTTTTAAAAAATAATAAGGATCAAACTATAAATCTTTCGATTATAAACATTTTAATATCATATTATGACACTATTTTTTTTAAAAGTTCAAATTAATAAAAAGAGAGATATAAATAATTATATTTTAAATCGATTTTAATAATTTATTTTTTAAGCTAACATTCTACTCACCCAAAATTTATAATCGAGTTGACTCAAATAATATAAATATAATATATAATTCTATATAAATAAATTATAATTTATGTATAAAATACTATCAATTATATATATTATTTATCTATTAAATATGGTTTATACTTTTTATCAAAATTATACATAAAAAAATAATTATAAAGTTTTATATCAAAATACACTACAAAAATACTGATAAAATCAATGACTGAACTGTCGATAATATTAAAAATCAACGGCAAAATTGACAGTGCGATATGTCGCTTTTAAATGTATCGATTATTTAAAAATCTAATAAAATCAACGGCTTGTCAGACTGTTAATACTTTTTAAATAAAATTGACAACTCTTTTGTCGATAATATGAATTTAAGAGTTTTACATATTTACTAAAAGCAACTCCATGTTATGTAAAATCGACATCAAGTGTGTCGATATTTGATTTATTAAAATTGACAAACTAACTATCAATTTAATTATTAAAGTACCGACATCGTCGCCGGCTATTTTCTTCTGTCTATTTTTAAATTAAAAAACGATAACATTATCGTCGATTTTAATAGTCATATTTTTTAATTAATTTTTTCATTTCAAAAAATAGACAATTAATGCATATAAATTTTTAAATATAAAAATAAAATTTATACTAAATATTAGATAACGAGGCAAATATACTTTTAAATATAGAAATAAAATTTATCCTAAATATTAGATGATAAGTTTGCAAACTTATCAATATAATAAACAATCCTCTAAAATAAAGATTCAAGACAAGATAAATAACTAAATTTAGACTTATATTCGTCTAAATCGCAATCTATTAATAATACAAAATATTCAAAGTAAAGTAAATAACTTTACTCGTACTCATCTAAATAGTCTTTAACTGAGTCGTTGGGATCGTCGGTATCATCCTTCATCTGAGAAGAACCATGTGGCTGTCCTAGTGGTTGCGGAATAGGAGGGGATTGTTTGCATAGAGTTGTGCTTCTCTTAGAGTTTGGAAAAGTAAAAGGAGGGTGGGGGAGGGGCGCATGATCTAGAACTACTAGGACTCATGACCCTCACATACCCAATCAAGTTGTTGAGTTGACGACTAAATTGGTCCATTTGTGAGTTATTGGTGTTGAGATCCTCACCCAAAGATTCAACAGTCTGTTGCCACTTCATTTTCTCCCTTTGGTAGCGATCTTCAAACTCTCTATATTTAGCAGCATGTTGTTTAATTTTCTGCTCAGAGTGTTGTGACCCGTTCCCTAAGATCCAAAATATCGGTGCTGGTTGTCGTGGTTGGCCCATTAATTCGGAGTTGCGCCATGGAAGAGTTCCTTACCTCACCCATGTCTTATACCTACCTCTTCATTTTCCACCCACTATCTCAATCCATATATTTTTCTTAGAGACAAGTGGTGGATCTGTTAGACCAGCTTCTATAGCATCCTGTCATTCTTGTTCAGCGTGAAATATGCATTCTTGAAATATCTTTTACAATGAATAGAAATGATTGGTAAACTACTATAAGTATCAATAATACAAAAATTAAGAAGATATATGACAAAAATAAGTACAACCCTACAATAAAAGAAGGTATCAAGTCATTCTTTTTTACACATTTTAATTTATAGAAGACTAATTACAAGGAAAGAAGGTAAGTTACCTTTATCATTCGGAAGTGTTCATTAACCTATTAAGTCTTATCCTCTTTGTAAATATGAATATGTTCAAAAAATTCATCCATACACAATAATCTTTTAAATGATACATTTTACATAATATCAATCAACATGGCAAAAATAAACTACCAAAAATACCAAGCATAACTATGTAATAAATTCCCTAATGTTGCAAATTATTATTATTATTATTATTATTATTATTATTATTATTATCAAATAATTGTAATAGGCCTATCAAAATCTTTGACCAACATGTTTATTCTCTAATTACAACTCACCATATATAGTATATGGACCAAAACTAATCACTATTAAATTACATAAACAAATTTTTAAATAGAGATTATTAGTGATGTTAATGACCTAAAACTATGATCCCTTTGACCTAAATTATTATTCTATATTTTTCTCTTTTTTATGGTCATTTACCCTGATGTTGTATTAATATTTGTGCCATTTTTAAACATTATTTAGATGGTCTTGTTACACTAAAATTAAATTGATAGGAGGGCAATGTCTAAAGATTCGTATATTTTTAATTTTGTTAGTCAAATTTTCACTTCTTACCAAAAGATTATGATTAATTGACTATCCTATTATTTCTAAATAAGCTACCAAAAATACCAAGCATAACCATGTAATAAATTTCTATATAAAACTTACTAAGCATAACCTCGCTTTTAGAAAAGTGGTGCCTCCTGCAATGTAAAAGAAGGTACCTCAAATCGATTTTTTAGTAGTTGTATTTCTCGTCTATAATTGTCTATAGATATCAGTATTATAACATCTCATCAATTCACCAAAAATTTTTGGTGGGATCCAATATGCACGAGCATTTTTTTTTGAATGGCATGAAACATACCTCATAGGCATTTGGTAGTCCTAAACCTCCAAACTTGATAGATGTCATTCTCTTCTGTGTCAAGAATGTCAAAATTTTTTTATTTTAAAACAACAAATAACATCTTGCTATTATAATACGTACTATGATATATAACATTGTAAAATACGTAAAACAAGATAGATAAAATTTATCCTCTATTATGTCCACCATATTTTTTGAGTATCATCGTCTGCCTTATCAAAATTCAGCCAAAGCTTGTTGTAGTTTTTCTTGAAAATCTGAGAAATGCATTTCAAACCAGGCTTAGGTGGGTGCCAATTACATCAAAAACAAAAAAAATAGTAAACACATAGTACTTAGTAAAGATGAAACAGTAAAATTTAAAGGAAATAACAAACCATTTGATACCATCATATCTAAGCCTGGGAGCATTTGTGGCGGAGTGACCAGTGGCAATTGATGTTCCTTGACCCTGAGTATCTTGGGTACTATCAGATGTGGTTTGTCTTTTCTCAAAAAATCTTTTTTGACTGGGAGTTAGATCACTTTGCACACAATGTGAGGCAGTCTTAGAAGGCTCATCGACTTGTTGAGCGCATGATCTTAACACACCCGAAGTAGGTATCATGCATATCTGGGGCTCTTGATGAGAGAGGGTACTAGTGGCAACAAGTGACAATCTCTCACTACTCAGAATAATTGTGCCTGATAATGACCCAACGAGAGTGTATAAATCTGCATACAAGTCAACGGGGTAACCGGTAGAAAGCCTCGGCCTCCCCTTTCGACCTTAGCAACAGCCACGACCATAAGCAAGTTATTATCCATATCATTACCGATACAACAAATTACAAAAAATATTAAAGTAAATTAACATATTTACAAACTAAGAATATATTATTATCTTCTATCATAAATAACTTAGTTAGACTTATCACGTTCTAGCTTATTATTTATTCATTCTAGAATAAAATAAAATAAAACATTACGATTTAGATATCAAAAGAATAAAAAATAATACACCATTATATATTTAACAAATATGAATGTTATATAAATTCTTATTGGAATTTCATCTGTTTTTCATTAGATTTCGTATTGTTGCATTTTTGCCAAGTGAATTTATAGGGTTCCACACTTTGAATCTATTTGAATTTGGTAGCCATAGTACACTCATATCTTGACTATTTTCCCATTCCCAATTCTCCACAGCCCTCTTATGTTTAATACCTCTTTTGCACTCTAAATGCTTCTCCAAGTGTAACTGAAAAAGTACCCTGTTGATGACTCAAGAAAGTTTGATCTAAAAAAATATCGGACTTTAATGATTCAAGCTGCTATACATTCTAGTTTCTTCATTACGCGCCACCCCTGTTTTGCTAGCAGCGCCGAACTGAACGCCTCAAAATTATTTCTAAATCAGAGCCCCTCTTCACTCTTGCTCATGCAAAGTTCTTCCTATTTGACCCAGTGAATCATCCTTTCTCCATTTTCGCTTCCCCAAAATCTTTTAATCATTGTATCAATGTGTTGACAAAGATCTTTGGGTATTTGAAAACAACCCATGATGTATGTAGATATTGATAGTATCACTGCTTTAATGAGAGTTTCTTTTCCCAGTCATGAGACATACTTTTCTTTCCAACCCTTAACATTCTTTTAGATTATCTCTTGGATGAAATTGAAAACTTTCTTTTTGGATCTACCTACAAAGGTTGGAAAGCCCAAGTACTTGAAATGTCGTTGCACTGCCTTAATTCTCTGTCTCGATCCTGTTTGGTATTGGACTAGTACTTCTTTGATCCTTTGAATATATTGGTTCGAAGCTCTTGTAAAAAGAATGTTGTCATCCACAAAAAAGAGCTGGTTCACCTCTGGTGTTCGTTCGGCCAACTTGATTCCTCTAATAATCTTGCTGTTTTAGGCTCTAATAAGCAATTTTGAGAGAACCTTTGCACAAAGCACACACAAATTTGGGGACAAGGGATCTCCTTACTTGAGACCTCTGGAAAGCTTGAAGCTTCTACTTGGTGCTCCGTTAATAAGGATTGAGAATGAAACTAATGACATACAATTCCAAACAATATTAATCCATTTTAGAGAGAATCCCGTAGAGACCCTCACTTCTTTGAGGAACGTCCATTCGATCCTATTGTATGCCTTTGCCATATTAAGCTTCAAACCTATATAATCTTTTTGTCCTGTCACTTTCTTCTTAATGAAATAAAATATTTTCAAAATCTATCAAATTGTTATCTGTAATAAGTCTATTATGCACAAACGCACTTTAGAATTGTCCAAAAATATTTGGAAGGATTTGTTTGAGTCTACTTGCAATTGTTTTAGTAACAAGTTTGAATATCACATTACATAAAGAAATAAGTCTAAAATCTTTAGGGGGAAGGGTCAACACCTCGGTTTAGTATCTCCAGCGCTTGTTCTATGACTTCTTTTCCTACGATCTTTCACATCTTTTCCTATGACCTTGGTAGGATGCATTTGTTTGAGTGCTTGCATAACTTCTTCTATCATAAAGTCTTGATCCAGCGCTTCGCTTTTATCTTCATCAATTCTTTTCTCTACCATTAGAGTCGTCTCTTTGACATTTTCTACTTTGTCAGAGGTGAAAAGCTTGTCAAAATAATCCACCGTAACTCCTTCAATATTTTCTTCATCTTCAAAGCTCACTCCTAAATCGTTCTTAATAGATTTCACCCAATTTTTACTCATTCTTTGTGAAGCCTTTTGGTGAAAGAACTTGGAGTTTTTGTCTCCATGTTTGAGCCAATTTGTTCTTGACTGTTGCACCTACCAAATTTCTACTCCTTTTTCTTACTTCATGGAATTAAGATGTTGAATCTTATTTTAGAGGGTTCTAATCCTTTTGGGAATGTCATTGAAGTTCTCCTCTCCACACTTATCTAGATGTTTTCCATAAAGTTTTCAGCTTCAAATGGATTGGTTCTTTATTCATCTCCTAAGCTTCTTTGACTACCTTTTCACAATCTTCATTCTCCAACCAGCATTCTTCAAATCTAAATTTGTATGTTTCTCTTCTCTTTCATCTTCGATCCCTTTCCAAATATACTATGATCAGGCTATGATCAGAATTATACCTACACAAGTGCTGAACTATTGTCTTTGGGTAGTTTTCAGTCCATGCCATTGTTGTCAAAGCCCTATCAAGAGTGGCTGAGAGTTTGATAAACCAAGCTCTTGGAGCCCATTTAAGACCGTGCACGGCCTTATGTATCCTACAAATATGAGACTGAGTTCCTTGATGAAAACGTGGGGGCTAGGACATATACATAATTCTATTAAGATCACCATTCAAAATAATATTGTTAAAGTCAAATTATCGAATTTTCTAATTGAATGACAATATAACCCAAATTGTAGTAAGCTTTATGATAGGAGCAAAACCTTAATCATAGTCAATCCCTTATTCTTGGTGATTGCCTTTGAAAACCAACCTATTTTTGTATGTCATAATGTCACCATTTGGATATCTTTTAATTGTAAAGATCCATTAGCAGCTAATAACCTTCACAAAAAGATCAACAGTGACAATAGACCAAGTTTTGGTATTGTCTAGAGCTTCTAATTCATCCGTCATTGCTTTGTGCTAGTAAGGATCCTTAAGAGCACTAGATATAGGTTTTGGTATGTATTATTTACAAGATCCAAAGTGGTAGTTGTAGTAGCAGTCAGTGCCTTAGGATTTATTGCACCATATTTTGCTTTAGTAATCATAGGATGCCTATTTTAGACACACAATGGAGGTGGTGAGTTTTCTAATTAAATAACACCACCTCTAATGGAGATACTATCAGGATGCAAAATATTATGAGAAACATTACAACAAGTAGTTTGAATATGAGTAGAAGATGCAAGAGAAGTATCATGTTGATGAGTGTCAAAATCGAAAATAGAAGTAGTTTTGTGTGAAAGTTGTGATGTATGAGTATCAATGTGTGTGCTAGATGAAGTGGTAATGTCAATAATAGAAGATGTAGTAGATGATGAATTTGGTGTAGAAGATGGAAAAGAAATATAAGGAATAGACAAGTTGGTATGAGGAAACTGAGTTGGTAAATTTGATGTAGTGTTATCTAAAAACAAGTCTTTGTAAGGAAACCTATTTTCATTAAACACAATATGTCTTGTTATAATGATTTTGTCTTCTTTAGTCAAGCATTTATATGTTTTGTACAAGGGAATGCAGCACAACCTAAAATTTTTAGGAAAGAATAGTCATGCTTATGAGAGTGTATAAGTTGATAGGGAGATACATGATTAGTTTTATGTGAGGGGAGAGTCTATTAATAATGTATGTAACACTTAGAAAGGCATCATCCCAATGTGAAAGAGGAAGAGAGGTAGTGGCTAACATTGCCAATCCAATGTTAGTCACATGGAAATGTTTTCTCTCCGCCCCTCCCATTTTGTTGATAGATATATGGATAAAAGTATCTATGAATAATACATTGTTGTGCAAGATATTAAGTGAAAGAAGAAGAAAGATATTCACGCCCATGATCATTTTGCAAAGCTTTAATAGTACAGCTAGTATGTTTTTCAATTTGCAGTTTAAATTGCAAGAAAGCTTGAAATACTTGAGATTTAGTATAAAGCAGAAATATACAAGTGTAGTGAATAAATGCATCAATAAAGGAGATATAATATCAAAAACCATTATATGAGGTAACTAGAGCAGAGCCCCAAATGTCTGAATAAACCATGTCTAATAATGGTGCAATAAAATTAAAATCATCAAGATGAAACGAAAGTAATTGCATCTTTTCTTTACAGCATGAATTAGATAAGCCACTTTTTATTGATTTATTTGGAACTGAAACAATCATCATACTGATTATAGTTTGTGTAGCACGATGACCAAGGTGTTTATGCCAAAGATCATAAGAACTAGAATGAGAAGTAAAGGCAATAAGAGATTGATTAAGATGAGCAAAATTCAAAGAAGAAAAATTAACAGACGTAGGATCAACTCTAGTAACACCAATTTTATCAAATATATATTCCATTTTTAGGAGTTCCTTGGAGTAGAATCTCCTCAGTATCCTGGCATTTCACAAAACAAATATTAGCATGGAAGTCAAAATAACATCTATTATCAGAGGCAAATCGATAAACACTCACAAGATTATATGTCATGTCAGGAACAAGTAACAATTTGTTTAGTAAGATTTTTTATGAGTATTAAGATTAACTAAGTAAAAATGACCAAATTTAGATATATCACTACCTGAACCATTACCTAACATGAGTTGATCATTTCCATTATATTCTAATGAGGTGAGTAAATATTGTGAATCTGAAGTATGTGGTGATTTTCTCTTGTGTCAGACAGCCATAATATATCAACAAGAGTAGATGGTGTTGCAAGATAAAGTATTGGGTTGGGAGCACGGAACAAAGTCTCAACTTCAAAGTCTCTAATTCAATTTTTCTTAAGCACTCAATCATATCTTTATGAGCACATAACAAAGTCGTCTCTACTTCAATCAGTGTCAAAGAAACACTCTTTGTGAGTATTAAGGAAATGAACAATGCATATTCCTTAGTAAGACCCTCAGTAATTGCTGCAACATGATCATCATGGGACAAAGGGTGACCAACGGCAGCAAGTGAATCCACAATGACTCAAATTCTTTTCAAGTATTTTGTAGCAGTGATCCCTTGCTTCTTCAACGACTTCAATTGTTGCTTGAGAAATTGAACTTTGATTTTAGAAATCTTTGCAAAATAGCCTGTGAGTGTAAGCTAAACTTGATGAGCAAAGTTGCAATCCAACATTTGATTCTTGAACGTGTTATCCATGAATGTAAGCAGCCAAGTTATAAGATAATGATCTTTCTGCTTCCACTCTTTGAAGGCTTTTGATTCTATACCAACAGCACGTGCAACTTCATCATCAAATTATTGAGGAATTTTGTTAGGAAGAAGATAATCTTAAAGATCATTAGCATTGATAAGATGCAATGCTAGTTGTTTCCATGTTTTATAAGTGTTTTCTGTGATCTTATCACGAACTGGTGCATTGAAAGAATTTGCAGAATTTGATGAAAAATATGAAATGCGGATTATTGCAGCCGTGGTTGATTGAAACCTAGCTCTGTGATACCATGACAGAAAGTTAAAGAGAGTTGAAGAATTATGTATAAGCGAAACTATGAAATGGTTATTATTGATCAGTATGTTGATGAGTTACAAACAATTATATATATAGAAGTTTATAGCCAATTTTGTTATAACAGAATTGATATGAAGGAAACTTAACAGAATCAACATTCTAACTACACAATCTTGGAAGCATTGAGTAATATCAACTAACTCTAATTGCCATTACAAAAAATGTCCTATCGCCACCTCTATTTCTTAGCCACGCTTCAAAGCATAAACCATCTACCACCACACTTTTAATGACAATGGTGGTTATGTTGAGTTTTCGCCACACCTTTCATGTTATAGTTAAAAAACATGGCGATAGAGTGCTATAAGCACGTTTTTAAAGCATGATCAATTTTTTAAGTTTAGATTACACTTTATAAGTGTGACCGTTTCCTTTAACAATCTAGGAGCTTTTAAAAAGCGTGGCAAAAAATGAGTATTTGAGTTTAGCGTAAAATTTCAAAAATACCCTTACACCTAATACTACTATCTTCACTAAAACGAATGCTAAGTATACCTTCTCACACATCTCTCAGCCGCCACACACTCCCATACCCACACAGAGAAGAGAAATAATCAAAGAGAGGGATTGCAAAGAGAAGGGAGTGGAAGAAAAGGGGATTGTGTCGACAGTGAGCAAGGCCAACACCATTGTCACCGCTGAATTCAAAGAAAGAGACACGAGGGTAGAGAGAAATTAGAGAGAGAGAGAGAGAAAGAGAGAGAGAGAGAGAGAGAGAGATGTTGAAGGAGAGAGGACGTCATCAAGTCCTTGCAGCTAGTGTCGTCGTTATCGTCGGAATTAAAGTCGAAAGGAGTTGCTGCCACCTTGCTTCCACCGTGGAGCAAGGAGGAGAGAGAGCTCGCAGAGAGAGGGGGGAGGGAGAGAAAAAAATGTGTTGCGATGGAGAAAGAGAAGGGTGGAGGCCGTGAAAGAAGGGGATGGTAGAGGGTGACGCCGTTGCTGATACCATTGCTGCTGTAAAAGCACATACCATAATTTTTTTTAATTTGATAAAGATATGCTCATGCTTTAAAAGCATCGCAATAGATTCACATCTAGGCATATGATTCAATAAGCGTGGCCATAGCTCACATCGATCTAAGCACGTTTCTAAAAGTGTGGCAGCCATGCTTTAAAAGCATGACTATAGATCTCCTCCAACAGTCATATTTTTTGGAGAAAAAGCATAGCTTAAAGTATATAATGTGGTTGTTAATCACATAAAAAGTGACAATAGAAAATTGGCTACAACTAAATAGGTGACCGTTCAAAAAGCGATGTAGTATCTCAAAAAGCATAGTAAAATTTCAACGGCTACGTTTTTTTTAACTTTTAGACACATTTTACAAGCGTGGCAAAACGAAAAATTTCTTATAGTGTGCCTTCTATTCTTGACAATGTGGGAATCATTATCATCCTTATTAAAGAATTTTAAAAATTTCCACCTCAAATAAAAATTCATATAGTACTTTTTTCTACATTATTCTTTAGCTAAAAAAGTTTTTAATAAGAAATTTTTTTAAAATAAATATTTAACCAATCTTTACTTATTTGCAATTTACTTTAATATAATTGATAGAAAATTAAGGAAAAAAACTGATTATTTTGATTAGAAAGTTAAATCAATGTGGTTGATGATGTAGAATGTTATCCTCAGAAATGACATAAGAAATTGCCTGTTTGACTTTTGAATTCCCTTGACGATCACAAGAGAGAGAGCCGTTGTCAAAATGATCTTATCATTGACAAAAAAATTTCAACTCTGTCTTACACGCAAAACTTTCAAGCCTTTGATAATGTTTCCCGGACAAATTAAAGGAATTACTGTTTTTCAAGAAATAATAATTATTATTGTTCATTACCTGTGATCTGCGGTTGAAAATTAGGTACATCTTGTTAGGGCGAAGTACATCTTGGGCTGTTAGTAAGAAATGCTTGGGAAATAACGTTATAGCAGTCAATTTTAATTAATTTTATTTAATATTTTAGTAAATTATTAAATAAATTTAATATAAAGCTCACTCAAGATAAATTTTTATTGAATTTAAATTTTAAATATTTTTTAATTAAATTTTCAATGTTCTTATTTTTTAAATTTTTTATTTTTTTATGTTAAATATTAGCTGTAATTTTGTAATGTTGATCGTATAGTGTTTGGTTCTTTAAACTTTCTCATAAAAATATATATAATAAACAAATCTATTGTATGAATTTCCTTTCAAAAATGCTAGACGCTAAACAAAAATTTAATTAAGAATTGTATTTTATGATTCATATAACTACCAAAACTCAATATAAAAAGCATTTTTTAAATGTGTGATTAAGAAACTGTATCTATAATTATTTATTTAAATTTTAATAATATAAATTATATAAAATACCGAAAGATCGGATACAACTATACGAGTGATAATTTAGAAATTTTTGCAGTTTGCTTTAGTTTGATTTTGAGAGAAAATTTAGCCCAACTAAATTATAAATTTTGATTTTATTTTTATTTATTTTATTTAAAAATTTGAATCAAATTAAAATGAATTATGATTTTATTAAATCTTTATAAAATATAAAAACAATATTTTAATTTCATTAAAGTGGAACAATCATCACCATCTTTCATAAAAATTATAGAAACATAAAATATAACGTTGCTATACATAATGAATTCTATAATGATAAGACATTACAGAAGTAGCTTCTTAATTCAGCTCCTTTTCATGTTTGACAAAGTTATATAATGTCTAATTTAGTTAACCAAAATATATAGTATCTCAACTTTATATGTATGTATGTTCTACAAATGCTGGTTTAATCCGGTTTAATCCAGTCAATAATAGGTTAATACTTTTGACAAAGATCATTTAAACCTCAGAAAAAGTGATCGCTTAATATCAAAATTAGACCGAATTTGGGCTCGCCCTAATGCGATCCAATCCTTTAATTTCTTTGTACAATACTGAAAGCTGTGTAACAGTGTAAGTAATAAATAACTTATAACTATTTAGATTAATTTATTTATGGAAAACCATTTATAGTGTCTATTTTTATTTCTATTCTTTTATTCAAACTTTATAAAGTATTAGTTGATTTAACATAACGAAGATGCCATTAACAAGAAAAAGAAAGAAAAGCGAACTGGCATTACGCAAGGAAATAATCATTGGCAAGAGCGTTTCACTTTTTCCTGTTGTTTGTTTTTTTTGCAATGTAATTTGATTTTGCTAAAAGTAGTAAAGATTCTTCATTCTCATAGAGCTTTATATAATAATAAAAGTAAAATAAAATCGTGATTACCTTAATTTAAAAATGACAATATATTTTTCAGATTAATAACAAACTGAGTTCAATTTTTCTTAATGTTCAGTGTCTTAGGTCAGTTAGGTGTGCTTGCAAGTTTGGTTTAGAAAAGTTTTAGAGAAAATAAAAAGGCCATGGAGAATTTAATTTTGCTCACAAACTGTACAGTAAGTACCTTAGTTGGAGATTTGAGGTTAGGTGGTGAAGACGAGTAATCGGCACGTATAGACGGTGGCCATTTTGGCAAAAAAAAAATGACAGTTATGCCTGTAAAAATACTACGACGCTCAAATAAAAAAAATTTAAAGGAATACAATGATTAGGGTTTTGAGAATCATACTTAGAGGTGTTATGTAGTATTATAGATGGCGTATCGAGAAAATATATCTCTTTTCATGATGATAGAATCTTTTCGTATTTAGAGATATCCTTATTGGTAGGGGGTGTAGTGCCTCCTTTCTACACTAACTTGTGTGTCTATCTAGGTCTAAATATGAAGCTATTACTCTTTGAAAAATTTAGGTTTATGTGAAATGGATATGACCACTCTTTAATATAAATTTTATTGTCTAGAAAATAAATTTGGAGGATTTTATCTAATAAAATTAATTTATTTTTTTTCCACGCCATTCCTTAGTCTAACAGGTTACGGACTAATCTATCATATTTAAAAGTTTATCGTTATCAATAAATTTCTGCATACATAAAATGAAATTTAAATATTTAACACTTGTTTAAGTAAACAAATTAGCTAACTTCGGCTAACCTAACGCTTCTATTTTAATTCCTTCAAATTATGGAATTTTCATTAAATTTTAATTCAATTACCATCTTATTTTAATAAATTATCTAAACAAAAAATATATAAATTTTTCAAAAAATATTAAAAAGTCTTTGTTTAAACTATTTTATTAATTTTAGACTCAAAAATAAAAAACATTAAATTATCCCTTCATTTTTTGGTTTCTTTCTTCAAAACCACATCAATTTTCTTTTCTCTTCCACAACTTGCGAACATAGTCTTTAAGAGAGAAAAAAAAGAAGAAAAATTAAAGAAAGAAAGATTCCATAAAGTCCCAAAGGAGGCAACCTGGGATGAGCCAGGGCAGGCCAATAATGCATGCTTCTTTTTTCAATTATTTGCAAAAGGAAAGTACCGCCAAACTCTTCATATTTGGGAAAAGATTAACAGTGACACTTGTTTCGATGCGTGCTTGAAAAATAAAATTATTCTTAAAAAAATAAATTTTATAAAAGCTATATTTTCTTTTATATAATTTGGTTCGATGTATATACTTTGATATATTCATTTATTATTAAAAAATAAAATAATTATTTTTTATCCTATAATTTTTTTTTGTTGATTTTTTTATTAAAAATAATTGACCTTAGTGACCATAGTAAAAGTAGTGAGAAGAAAACTTTTACTTGCTTCTCAACTCCAGACTTGGACTAATGGAGTTGGGTGCAGTTCGTTTAGGTAGTATTTATTTTTAAATATTGAAATTGAGATTAAGAAATTGAAATTTAATATTATGTTTGGTGATTAATAACAAAAACTAAAATTTTTGTTTTAAAATATTAAATTTTAATTTTTTATTATTTTCAGAAAGTTAAGAGACAATAGACTGAAATTTTTAGAAATAAAAAAAAATTAATAATATTTTTTTAATAACTAAAGATATTTTAGTAAATATTATTATTTTATCTCCATATTTATTTTGAACCGAATAAATATTAAGACATAACTCAACAATATATATTTTATACCAAACGTAATATAGAAATTTAATTTAATCTTAATCTCTCATTCTTTATCTTTTAGTCTCTGTTTCTTAGTTTCAATCTCTTTTCCAAACACAATTTTAAGATTGACAGTTCATCATTTAAGTCTTAGTTATTACTATTTAGATCCAAACATGAATACTTAATAATATATAAAATTATATGATCAGAGTAACTATCTCAATAGTGAATATATTTAAACTACTTAAAATATCATATTCAAAATAATATTAATATTAGTAGAAAAATTAGTAATATCTTAATATTAAAATGGATTTATACTGAAATTTTTAACTTTTAAAATTTGATAAAAGAGGATAACGGCTGTTAAAAATAAGGTGTATGAGATATAAGTTTCAGATTCCAGGAAAAAAAATTTAAGGTAGAGGAAGAATTGAAATTAAATTTAATATATCGTTTAAGCTACTAAAATAATTAGTTCATAAGGGGGAGAATAATAATAAAAATCTAATTTAATTTGTACTAACAGCTAATTTGTAATTTCCATGTACGTACATAGGAAGTTATGTCAGTGAAATAAACGACGTACAGAAAATATTCTCCTAATTATAAAATGAAATATTAAATAAGAAAAGATTATTCTCTTTAATTTAATTCCCCTCATCATACGGTGTCACCCCTAATAAAAAAGAAAAGATTGAATTTTATTAATTCGTGTGTTGAGTCTTATCAAATGTCAAAGTTGCGTCAACGATATTCCGGTTAGTCGGTTAATTTCTACCTCTCTTCTCTCTTTGATCTTATTAGCTTCCTTCTCCAAATATAAATACTCACAACTACCCACCATTTTCCTCTTCCTTTCTTATTATCAAACTCACTACTCTTTCATACAAACTAAACTAACCTATCTATGTTCGTTTTCATAATTAGCTAGGAGGCTCAAGCATTTTCTCAAGATTCATTTTCATCTAAGAAGGAAATTAAGCATGGCAGAAGATCAATTTCAGGCAAGTGGAAACTGGTGGGAGAATCCAGCTATTAGGAACAATTGGCAACCGCATCACCAACAACAAGATGAATCAGATCACATGATGAAACCGACAAGGGTTTCCATGGATTCCTCGGGTGGTGGCGGTGCCGGTGGCGGTTCGTCTTCTGTGGTGTTTCATGACCCACAGAAGCTTCAGCCTCCGGATTCCGCCACGGCCGCCACTTCTTCCACTGACCCCAACTTGCACTTTATGGCTTTAGGCCTCTCTTCCCCGCCCATCGATTGGAATCAACAACCATCCTTCTTGTAAGTCCATTATGATCTTCTCATTTTTTTAATAAAATAAAATAAAACAAACTATACAATTTTAAAAAACTTTGTAAGTATTTCTTCCTATCATTTTAATCATTCATTTTTGTTAATATATATTATATATTTTTATAATTAAGATCAACAGTTTTAAAATACTTAATTTTTTTTATAATTTTGTCATCTTAATTATATTTCTATAAGAAAATTTTAAATTTTACTAATTTTAAGTAATAATAAAATTTGATTTTATTATATATAGACGTGGTGAGAAGGGTGGAGAGAACAGCTTCAGGTCAATGCTACAAGAAGAGGGTGGCGGCGGCGGCGGCATGGGGTTGTCACCACAACAAGTCCATCAATGGAGATCACCAGAAACCGAATTCAAGAACAATAGAGGTTTCTGTTTGGAGCAAAACCAATTCAGTCCTCAATATAGCTCCGGTGACAGCACAGTAACAAGCCAACAAGGATTTCATCACCAAAACATGGATCATTCCGCAGTTCTATACGGTAGCCCTTCATCAATCTTACAAGGACTATTAGGACCTGATCATCATCACCATCATCATCAACAACAAGCTAATCATAATTTTTCATATCCAACTTCAAACTATGGGTTGAGTTCTTCTAGTAGCAATGACTTTGTGCCTTCTTCTTCTTCTTCTAATTGGTCTAATAACAACAACAATAATAATAACAATAAAGTGCCTCAGTTCTTGAGAGGCTCGCCACCAAAACAGTTATCGAATTCGTCATCATCACCGATAACAACAACAAACACTAGTTTGCATTTCACAAACAACGCTCCTTTTTGGAACGCTGCTGCTGCTGCTGCTTCTGACCCTAAAGATGTTAGGTCCACCACCTTCTTCCCTAATTCATTGCAGCCACCATTCTTCACTAATCCAAGTTTTGATGTCCAATCTAAGGTACTATTTTCCTCTACAACTTTAATTATTTTTTATACAGAATAGTTTTCATGTAAAGTTTTTGCTTTAATAACGTTAAATTATTTGACAAATTTAATTGAACTGTTTAATATAATATATATTCACATCTCATTTATTAATCTCCATACGAACAGTTAATTATCGTATTATTAGCTATGACGTTATTACTAATTTTACTACTTTTATTCTAATAATCAACTATCTCTATGTTTTAGATAGACAATTAAGAGACATTAAATCATTCATTAATTAATTTTATTATATTTTTCAAATAAATTTATGTCTTGCAATATATAATTATATCTCCTACCTTTCTGTTGTATGATAACGAAAAATGTTAATGGTAATTAAAATTTATTATTTTTTATTATTAATTAATAATTTAATAACATATTTTATTCGATACTTTTAAATATTATTGACTAAATATTTATAAAAAAATAAATTCTGACAAACTTCTAATATTCTTCTGTAATAAGTTATAGACAATTGTGTATACACATATATATAAAGGTTGTTTATATAAGAATTATGATGTTAATATTAGGGTTTAAATATAATATTTTGAAGTGATGTGAGCATGGGTTTTGCAGAATATGAGTGAAATGAGGGATTCAGGTGCAGTGGTGAAGAAAAGTGGGAGTGAACCAACACCAAAAAGGCCTCGGAACGAAACTACCCCATCTCCTTTGCCAGCTTTTAAGGTACAATAACTGCAACTAACCTTTTTAACAGCAAACCCAACCTTATTAGCTTTGAACTTTTTATCTTTATCTTTATTTTATTTTTTAAATTTTAATTTAGTTTCCCTAATAATCCTTATATAAACATTACATGAATTTCTATTCTTTCTTTCTTTTTTTTCTTTCTACTTTCTTTTATTTTTAAATTTTTTTTGGTCTCTTAGGTGAGAAAAGAGAAGATGGGGGACAGAATCACTGCACTCCAACAATTAGTGTCGCCTTTTGGAAAGGTGAGTTTTCAAAAATATTATGATCAAATCTATGTGTATAGTCTCCTTAGTGATAATAATAAATGATCATTTCATTCCTGAATTTATGTTATATGAGTGGGAGAAAATTAATAATGATCGTAGCCTTTGATATAGTAATGCTTCTTAATTACTATTAATTAATACAAGCTTTTTTTTTTAATTTAAATTTGTTATAATGTTGTGTCAGACTGATACAGCCTCAGTGTTATCTGAAGCCATTGAATACATCAAATTCCTCCATGAACAGGTCACTGTAAGCCCCATTACCCATTAAATATACCTATCCTTTATCAAAATTAAAAAAATAAATAAATAAATAAAATAGTAGTAGTATTTTCTATGTATGTATGTATTCTTATACGTTTTCCTCTCTAGGTTTTGAGTACCCCGTATATGAAAAGTGGAGCTCCTATACAGATTCAACAGGTATTATTGCATGTCTATCTACATATAATCTACATTTATATACTTCCACAATTTTAAATATAAGCTTATTATTAGTAGGGTTATTTATATTATGCATTAGTGCTGATAATTTTCTCCAAATGTTATTAGTGTGTTGGACATTAAACTTTTCTATAGTTTTCATTTTTCGACATCATAACATGACTATAGAATTTTAGATGAATATAACTTGTCTTATTCCATGGGCTTTTCATGTAGATATATAATTATTTTTGTATCTCTTTCTATTAGTTTAAAATTTTGAAAAAAAAAAGTTTTAAAACATAATATCAGTGCCTTTATAATTTAAAGGTTTAGATTTCAATTTTTGTTAATCTTAAAAAAAGAATTTTAACATAAAATAAAAAAAACTCTTATATAAAAAAATGCGTTAAAAATATAACTATTTCACTTTAATTCGCTTTATAACACTATGTATTGAATGAGAGTTTTTGGACAGAGACTCATACTAGTAGCTTGAAACTCAACACTATAAATTTAAAGAATTTTCTTATAATTATTCCAGTTAAAGAATAAAACAACTTAGACTTTTAATGTATTCAATATATTAAAAGCTTTAAAATCTAACTTTTCCTTTTGATACAATCTAAATCTTTCACCCTCAACTTCTTATTGATTAGTACCTGAAATATCAAATAATTACCGTGTATGTAAAGAGTCTTACAATATTTTTCAGGCTGCATATCATTACTATTTATTTTGTTAAACATCGTTTTTTTTCATTTCAAAGAATATACATGTGTTTTACTCTTTTTATTTATATCATCACATTGTTCTATATATACGAAAAAGAATAGATATAGTCACATAATTTTGCTACCAGCATTATTTTTCTAGAGAAATTCTAAGAATAATTCTAGATATGTAACAATTTATTTTCAATTTTGTTGAATGTAGGGTTCCGGTAAATCTAAGGAAGGTGAGGGTCCAAAACAAGATCTTAGAAGCCGAGGGCTATGCTTGGTGCCAGTTTCAAGCACATTTCCAATGACTCATGAAACCACAGTTGATTTTTGGACACCAACATTTGGAGGAGGTTCAAGATAGAATAAGATAAGAAGACACAACACATAACATTGGTGTATTATGCAACTAGGGCACAACTAACATGATCTTATCAATGCCTAGCCAAGTTGGGAATGATAAGAAGAAGAAAGAGAAAAAAAGGAGAAAAGAGAGAAGCAACAAAGAAGGACACAAGGTAGCCCACATTTATAATATGTAAAGGTATATAGAGTTATTAATTAGTTCTTATGGGGTGTAGGGGAAAAAAAGAGATAATAAAAAAGAAAAGGGAGAAAGATAGAGAGGTGTGGGGGGAAAATGTGTTGAAACTTGAAAGAGAAAGAAAGAAAAAGAAAGGGAAATGACCCTCCTAAAAGGATTTTAGGCCATTTGTTGGGCCCAATTAAATTCAGAATTATTCAGGGTTTATCAGAGGAAAAAAATATATATTGGGACCATTTGAGAGCACAATAACATGTTGTAATAATTGAAGAATTATCATGCCTATTAGGATGGGGAGGGATGAGTAATGTTACAAGTTTAAGTTTTTTTATGAATTAAATCCAACTAAATTAAATAATAAAATTTTGAATAATATTAATTATAACTGATTTTTATTATATTAGATTAATTTGGTTGGATTTGATTAATAAAAAAATTTGGATGTATAATATTAATCGAATGAATTATTAGGAATGATTAAAAGTTGCTGAATATAAGAAAGTTGTTCTTACTTCTTAATTAGATTAAAAACAAGGAGGAGAAGAATTTAATTGTTGTTATTAGTAGAATATGATTAAAGGATCTTTATTTGATTATTTATTTTTCTTATATTTTAATTAAATTATAAAAACCGGAAGAATATTAGTATACAAAAAATATTAGATAGCCAATATTTTTATTAAAAAAAATAAAATCTAAGTAATATCGACTCAAATACAAATAAATATAAAAAAATATTAGTTATCTAGCATTTTTCTTAATACATTATTGAAAAATTCATTTATTCGACTAATTTGTACTGTTATTACGATATATATGGTGAACATAGAGCTGGCACTAACTTTAGTTCAAGAGAGAAAAAAAAAATTGACCATTGAAATTGAAATTAAGAAATTAAATAGAAGAGTGAGTAAGTGAGGGGATATGCTATTTGAATAGAAATCTCACTTTTGATTTGTTTATGCCTTTGGAATAAGTAAGTGGAAGTCAGAGGGTGGTCCACACTCTTTCCCCTTTCATTTTTTTCTTTTTCCTTTTCAAAATAAATTTCCAATAAATTTTTTTATTATTTTTATTTATCAGGTAAGATTAATAAGAAAGATATATATATTTTGGAGATTCTTTCTCACATGCTTTTGTGCTTTATACCGAATGGTCACATAGAGGGGCTTCAATTGGAAGTATGTGTAGAAAAGTTTTTTTTTTTTAAAAAGAAAGAAAATGATAAATAATAATTTTTATCCTCTACGGACTTATGGATGAGGACACACATGGTCCCTCATCATTTTTTGAACGAAGTATGTGGCCGTCATTATCTTTTGTTTTTTCTAAAAACAATGAAGACTCGCCAAGAAATTCAAACACCACCGAATTTGAAAAGAAAAATATATGACTTAGGCCTAAAGATTATATATTTTCTATATAGGATATCACTAAAGCTTAATTAATTTTATTATCCCCGTACGGCGGTTGGTGAAATGTGAGATTGTAATTTGTTTAGAGAAGTCCTATTTTTTTTTTTTTTTTGTATATTGAAAAGATATATAGATAGCATAATGATATTGTTGTTGCTAGCTTTTCATTCTAATTGTGTTATATTTAATAAAATAGAAAAATAAATAATATTGATAGAAATATATAATTTATAATATAATATCAAAATTTTATAAATAAATAATTTAAAATTTAATATTTATTGTATATCGTTGTTTAACAATTTAAACTTTAATTTGAAGTATTATATACTAAAAATCATTCAAACTAATTACATATATAACAATCGATTAGAATTGACCAAATAGTTAATTTATTCGTCTATTTAATTATCAAAAATTTTAATTTCGTTTTATACATGTTATAATTTATTAATTAACGATAAATTTTTAAATAAAATTTAAATTTATGATAAATTATTCTTTAATTTGTTAAATTAAAAAATATAATAAAAATAATTATTTATATAAATATATATAATATCTAATTTTAGGGTATACGAATGCTTTTAATTAAATACCAAGAACATGGACAAGAACACAGCACATATATAGAAGAGAATAAGAAAATAATAGTATTAAAATAATTTAAATCCTATTCCTACATGATTGGTATTAAAAACTTTTATGTCATTAGGACTTTGCAGCCATTGGGCAGAGAGTATTATAAACTAACTTTGCTTCTGGCCCCAGATTCGGGGTGGCGCTCTGATTAAAAGTACTTTACCAAATCTCACTTTCTAACTTCCCTAGCAAGATCGAACATACATACATTAATAACGTTAAAGATATGGAGCATCTATAAGCATTGCTCATTATTATGTTAACAAAGCTAGCCTGTCATGGGCCTCCACACTCTCTATATATTACATGACTAATTACTTTCTAGCTACAAATTTTGTCTTCACTTACAAATTGTCTCATAATTGACTCTATTCTTTTCTTTTTGTGTTATCTTAGCAATTTTAATTTCTTTATCTTAGATGATATTATACATGATATATATGACATTCTATATATATGTCACATAATATATATCATAATAATGTATCTTAATTTTTATTCAACTGATCAATATTAGCAACCCTTCTTTCTCGATAAGTGTAATCTTATTCTAAAAATTTAAATTATTAGATAAAAATATAAATAGTTATATGTAAACTATATAATTTTTTAAAAGAAAAAAAAGGAAGAAAAAATTATTTCTTATCTCATAATGTTTTTTCTAAAAGATTAAATTGATAAAAAAAATATATGATTATATATATTTAATATATAGTTATATTTTTAATTTATTTTTTTATATAAGAGTCTCTTTTTGAGTCTGTACAAATTTTAGTATAGACTTTTTTTTTGCGTATCCTAGAATTTTTTATTATAAAAAAATCAAACTCTAAATTTTTAAGTTATAAAAATTTTAATACTATGTATAATGTCACTTTTTTTTAAATTTAAACTGATAAAAAAATACATAAATAATCACATATCTAACAATTAGTTCTCACTAGTTTTTCGATCTTTAGATAATAACAAAACTCGTTTCGTTTGTGTTTTTTAATAATTTGTGTGGCATAATTCTAAACGTGATTGCTAATTAATCAATCGAATGTCATCGATACCAAATAAAAGTACAGTATATATGGATCAATCAAAGATGAGGAATAGAATCTTCTACAAATTGTTTAGTTCTATATATTATCAAAATGTCCAAATTAGATAAAGATTCCTTAGTTTAATTATTGTATGCCTTTAATTTTTCTCAACTTTTGATGCTGCGCTGCCCCTATAAATATAAATACAACTCTAGCTTAGGGACTAATATTTGCTTAACTTTCACTTGAAGCTGTTAGTGTTGCAAGTGTGAGGAGTGTTGAAGTTAGTCCCACATCTAAGAAAGCATGGAAGAGTGAGGAGTTTATAAGATGAGAGACCCATTAACTTGACACCTTAAGATTTTGAGTTGGATGTGGCGTCATCTCATCTTATGTTCTCTCACTTGATTCCTCCCCGAATCTCCCCGATTGTCGAGAGCTCTCCACGGTTGGCCTAACAGAAGCTTCATTCAATCATGTTGAGCAGTTTATAAATACACAAACTAAAGAGAATAGAACAATATATAATATACTTTATTAATTAGTTATTAGCTCATCAATAATAAATATACTCCAACGAACCTAGCTTGTTAAGAAGACCACGTATTAATTATAAAGTTTTATTTTTGTGTAGATTCCATTCCAACAAGATTTTCTTAGAGAGTCATGTGTAATGTCAGGTCTACTTCATCATGTTTGATAGTCCTTGGAATCCCAAAAGAATAAAAATAAGATAAAAAATTTGAAATTGATATGGTGAAATTGATGAGCGTGGCTATAATAAGCTTTTGTTTTACAAATTTTGTCATGAAAAGATGGAACTATAGATGGTGCGTGCAAAGCCAGAAGTAGAGACTCATGGATCCAAAGGAGTGATAGGAGGAAGAAAAATGGGACAAAATTGGACAAGAATACGGAAAAATGCTCTGTGAATCACATGACACTCATGCTTTCAATTTCATTTATTTCTTTCCACGGATGCATGCCAATTTGCTTTCTTATGCATGGATCATAGGCTGTCTAATCACTAACTTTATTATTACCATCTTATTTCAAAACCCAAATAAATCTTGTTAGAAATTTGAAATTTCTCCAGTCATGCCAATTTTAAAGTTTGAATATGCTAATTTTATGTATACGATACAAAAACTATTTTGCTATCATACATTAAATTTTATATTCATGTTATATAAAGTAAGATTCAAACTCTCAATTTTAAAACTATTAGACTACCACAAATTGGCTAGGAAGAGTAGAAATTAAATTTTATTCAAGTCTTACATTATCTATTTAAATACTAAAATAAATTCAACTGAAACAAAATTATATTCTAGTATTGAGTAAGAAAATAAAAACTCTTTTTCCCCCTCTGGCATTCATCCAAAAGGTGTAGTAACATGTTGGTACTCTTTTGCTGCCGAAGAATTTAAGGTAGTTAAATATGATTAAATAAATGATTTAAATATTTTTCAAATGAATATTTTTTTTAATTCAATGTGTTTAAGAACAACAAATATGAGATTAATTAAGTCGATAAATATTTAAACTTTTTAACTAAAGATATTGGATTTAAATCTTAATCTTTTAGAAATAGAAAAAAAATTATTTACGATATTTTTAAAATTTTATTACTTTCTTAAGTTGTGCAAATTAATAATCTTTTAGGATTAAAATGGGTAATTAAAATTTCAATAGAAACCTAAAAGTAAGAAATTCTTGTTTAGGCCTAACATTTGGTTGATCCAAGAATAGATCCTGTATGGGAATACAAAAAATTTTCAAACACGATGGCACAATGTTAAAAGAGGTCAAATGCCCTTGTTAAACTAACTTAAATTAGTCTAATTGATAATTCACTAATTTGTTTAAACAATTATTAATCATTCGAATTTCGCCTTAAACATGCAACACAATCCAAACAGGGCAGTGTGTTTGGTTAATCACCTCAGTTACTATTATCTGATATTGCTAATCCACTCTTATCTTGACCTCATTAACCATCTAACTGCGTATGAGTTACCAATTAGTAATGCACTTAAAATAATTACAACGATATCATACGTTGTAGTTTTGTACATACTAATAAAGCCTCTTTTTGTTTGCCATATATGCATGAGTTGTTAATTTTCTTTTATAATACTTGCTGTTCTAAACAATGCAACAAGTTTGATTCAAATAACTTCCAACACAGGGTGCTTCAGATAAAAGTAAAACTTCTTGTGAAACCTATATGTGCTTGCTTATTGAAACTGAAATTCATAATGGTAATAAAAGAGGCTAATATGAAAAAAAAATAACACAACAAACAAACCTTTTCATCACCATCAATAAGTAGCAACAACAATTGCATGCACACTGTGAACACACATACAAATCACTTTCTTTCGGGTGTGAAAAAAAAAAGAAAAAGAAAAATTATATATTACCTGCAAGAAGTGAATATATCTCAAGGGTGAAAAATGGGGTAATGGATTTTTCAAGCAATAATTTAAGTGTAGTTCAATAATTATTATTAATATTGTTTATAAGTATTAGGCCAACATATTTTATGCAGCTTGTTCGTTTTTGAGCTTCTTTGTGATGGATGCAAGGTACTTTCCTTGGTGGAATGCTTGGTCCAACTCAAGCTGAGATGGCTGCCTTGAGCCGTCACCGGCATAAGTTCCGGCCCCGTATGGACTTCCACCTTTCACGTTCTCCATCTCAAACATGCCGGCACCAAATGTGTATCCGATCGGAACGAATATCATTCCGTGATGCACAAGCTGAGTGATAGCAGTAAGCCTAAAATGTATTGCAAAAATGTCTTAACATTTACCATTTCATGTGAATAAGAAAGTAAAGAGAGATAAGAGGGTGTTACATACGCTGTTGTCTCTTGTCCACCTCCCTGGGAACCGGTGCTATAGAAGATTCCGGCAGGCTTGCCTGCAAGCTGTTGTGTCCTCCATAGACCACCAGTGGAATCTAGGAAAGCCTTAAATTGAGCAGGCATCATCCCGAATCTAGTAGGGAAGCCAAAGACAAAACCATCAGCCGTGGCCAGCTCATCGGCGGTGATGATTGGTGCATCGGTCTTTGGTGGTGCACCCATCTTACCAAGCACTTCTTCTGGCAGTGTCTCAGGCACCTGTTAGAAAGGGAATATGACACGCCATTTATCTACAGATGTTGTTTGCTATTTGTAAATTTGCAATTTTATGTTATGACATAATGCACAGGAAACTTTGGGATATAAATATACATGCCTGCCATATTTTGACCTCAACGCCTTCTACCGAAGCAGCGCCTTTCTTGATTTCTTGTGCTAGCTTCTCAACATGTCCATACATGGAGTAGTACCTGCCAAACCACACAACAACTAATATTCAGTTCAAGCTTCCAGAATCATGTTCACCAATCCACTTTACTCATAGTGTGCTTATTAGCTAGGAAACATAAACCTTTATGTTCTTAGTAGAATTACTAGTAAACAATGTGTCCGTTAATAAATTACTGCAACAAATTTAGGTTCTTATCTCCATAGCTTACATTGCAGATCATACAATCAGAATATTCGACATAAAGTGCACTAAGAGATTAAGAAACAGAAACCTTAAGAAATAATATCATCGTCCATAACAAAGTTAGTATCTCAGGCCAAACCATTAAACTTGTTTGTCATATTTTGTCATGCCAAAGCCTCTGTTACAAGTTTGCTGGATCAACTAAATTCTGATCCACATTCAACTATGAAAAACATCATAAAACCATGATACAAGATACAAAATCAATACCTGCAACTTACAAGAAGTAGAATTAGTTGATCCAAAAATCAAGCATAGTCTTTAAAGTTACCTTTTCTAACCTAAGATAGACTTCAGGATACTTTTCTATTAAATCCATTCTAAATAAAGTGTCATTTTTTTTTTCTAATTGGCATGAACAAACAAATATTATGAATGGAAAAGACACTTTCTCCACAGATATATATATATAAATACACACACACAACTGGTTCAATATAGGTCTTGGTATCCACCAAGTTTTTTTTACTTTTAGCATTCGTCTACAGAGTCAATTTTTTAACTTTTCATACTCTTCAACTTTTATCTTATGATATCGAAAGATTCAAGTTCGTTACAACTTTATGATAAAAAATATAAATTTAAGACTTCCACAAGACCACATGCATAATAACTGAAAACAGAATCATGTGTGATGTGTCTATGTGATTAGCTATTGGGTATTATTATAGAATAAAACATGAAACCATCTATGTTTAGGACAAGCTATCTATTGGATAATAATAATAATCAAGATAGTTAAATAGGAATTCAAGAATCAAATCACTAGGTAAAATTTTGAATCGTAAATCGTAATTCGAATGGAATTGTAAAATTCATACAAATGAAGTAATATTATAATATTTATATTATATCATTAATAAAATAATATTTTAGACACAAAATTTACAAAACCATCGTTATAGATAGTTACGATAGTTATATATAAGGTCCGAAAAACCAAATAGTTACCCACAGAAGAGAAAGAGGTAAATGAAAGTAAGAGAAAAGAAATTAAGACGTACATGAAAGCTAAACCAAGAGACACAAGCAGGGCCAGTGAATATTTCCTCTTTCTTATGGTTATAAACGCACCGTTTGGTGTACCGTTTGATGCAATTAAATTTTAAATTTTTTAAAATTAAATTCCTATGTTCTAATAAAACACACGCATGGTTTAAGTGCAATAGTTATGATTTGAATTTTTTAAATTTTAAATTTTCTTTTACAGAATAAAATATGATCTATCATTATTTATTTTATAAGTAGGATAAAAAATATAAAAAAATATTAAATAGTAAAAAATTTTACTTTATCTTTCAAAGTAAAAATTTAAAATTTAGAAGATATAGTTATATATAATTTAGGGCATAGTTATTATTTATTAACATTGATTGTTTTCACTTCTCACTTTTCCTAATAACAATGCGGCATTTATCATTTAGGAGTTGGGATCTTCTTCGCGCTTCAGAGTCTCAGACTTATCTTCTTCCTCGTGTTGAACTGCGGGGTCATTATTTTCTTATTTTTTTTTTCTTCTTTTTTTGAATCGTAAATTAACACACAATTCACTATTTCTAATTATATTATTGTGCTCGTTCAATACTAAAACCATTCGATTCTTGCGACTGAATCGAATCGCTGGTGTACTATCTCGTATCTAATTGACTACCATGTTAATAATAATAAGAAGGTGAAGACTTATGAAGACAAAGTAGTTAGAATGTTAGATTGATAATGTAGTCAATTTTTTAAATTATCTAAAAAAATTTAAATATTAAATTCACAAGACCATGTGAGTTTCTAGCTAACAATAATATAAAGTTAATAACCAAAGTTTTACCTAGACATTTGAAAATATGAAATCTTAGTACTCAATAAATTAACAGCGACAAAACAGAGTTTTTCCTCTTTAACATTCAAAATGAAATCCAACTCAAAGTTTAAACCAGAATAACTAAGTACAAAGAAAAAACAATTTTGAACTGTACTTTGTCTTTGGTCAGTATAATTCTAATTCCAATTACTACCAAACAAGACGTATAAGTATTCTGAAAAAACGCAAATGCATCAAGATAAACGATCTTTCAAACACAATTACCACTCGTATGAGTATATGACACAAAACCAAGAATCAGAAAAATCCAACAACACGGAAGAGAGATAGAGAGAAGAAAAGGAAAAGAAAGTCAAAAAGTCAAATCAAACAATGCATTAGATCCAATGAGATCACCAATCACCACACTCCTAGATCTTCAAGATATCCTATAAAAAGTTTCGAAATTTAAGGACCCAATGGAGAAGCAAAACAAACCCACTTATCAAAATCTCACCTTGCTAACCACCAATGGCAGAGCACGGGACCATGAAGAAAGAAGGATAGAGAATTTTAAAAAAGAAAAAAGCACTAACGACAAAAGCAGAGATTAACACAGCATAAGCAGAGATTAAAAACCAAACTAAAAAATAATATAAAAAACTCATAACTATTACATTTAAAAAGAATAAATAATAATAAAAAAGGTTGTGGAGAAACATACACAACATAAACTTTGACCGCCATTGACGAACTCTTGCAAGGTCGAATAATGTTTCAATGTGTTTCTGGACTCTGTTTCTGTTATGCTTTTTTGTTAGCTAATGAAGTTGACGATTGCAAAATGGTGGGGGAGTGGGGAGAGCATATATATAAATATAAATAAATAATACTATAATAATTACATAAAATTATTATGAGTGTGTGTACTTTGCACACTTAATTGGTAAGATTGGCTAGCCTAATAATAGTTTTTAATTTAATTAGTGGCTAATTTCATTGTGGGTGCGTGGGGCGAGTGAAACGACAGCGTTGCACCTAAAATGATTAATGATGATAGAGTGGTGTCACGCTCACTATGAAAGCCATCATCATAAGCTTCCTGAACTTAGCATTTGATCTAGAAGACCTATATTTTCCTAAACTTTTTATTTACCTCATTTTCTATTTGCTGTTATTAACTATGGTGAGTATAATATGCAATATATTTTTTTTAAATATTTTTCTAGATGATTATTAAGATACTCTAAATTGGTTTTTAGAATATCAAATAAGTTATTTTTAATTTTTAAAATTTTAAACAATTTAATCTCTTAAACATATATTTTTTAAAATTAAATATTAAAGTATTATTCTTAACTAATGACAAAGATTAATTAATCTAATATTTAAAAATTCAAAAATTAAATTTTCATTTTTTTATTAAAAGCTAATTTGTATGGAACAAAAATTTAAAATTGTCAGAGACTAAATAATATACAATATATACCTATATAACTAGTTTTAAAATTAAGATAGAGCCAGCATTTGCAGTAAAAGTGCATAAATTCAATAAAATTGTGTAAACATCTTTCTAGATGATGATATTCTTTCCAACATAATAGGTTGCCATATATTAGTTTAAGTTAAATTTCATGATTATTAAAAAGACTAAAACACTGCAAAATGAAGATTATTTTAGCTTTTAACAACTGCTTAACAATGTTAAATATACTTCCCATAACAAAATCAAGAGTGTTATTATCATCAGATGTAAAACGTGACGCAAGGATCAATTATTCCCATTTAGTGTTAAAATTGTTAATGATGGGAGCTTTTTTTTTAGATTAGTCGGAAAGAAGAGAAAACTAATGAGTTATGAGTTATGAGTGGTGATGATGTGGTGGGGTAAGTATGAAAGGATTAGTTGGGGTGATCAGAGCCGTTGAAGTGGTTTGGTTGGTCAAATTTAGACCGTAGCATGCATGAGCTGTGAATGGGACCCACATATGAAGTGTGATTAGTGACAAAATAATTACTAATGGGATTTTGAATTTGTGTTTAAGAAATAAAGAAATTGTATTGCAGCAATTGCTGAACAGGGTTTGGTTGATCATGGCCTTTGACTTTTTTTTTAAATGCTTTTGTGTTTGGTGTCAACAAAAAGGAACTAGATGACATATCATAGGTTGTATGCTGATCAAAGATTGAATTTTAAACTACAAATAATATTTTTTAATTATTATTCTCGTACCTTAATTAGAACTACAGTTTATAGGAGTAGCAATTATAGTAAAGTTGAATAAAATCTACAAATTTGTAGTAATATTTCGTTATGTAAACATTTGCATATTGAATATATTTGGGACACGAAATTCATCCGATATTCGATTATATGTATTTATATTTTTGTAAAAAGAAATAAAAATACTTTTTTTTTTTTACATTTTTAAGTATATACTCAAATATTTATGTAATGATATATTTAATATTATTTTTTAAATTTAATTTAAAATAATAATATCATTGATTATTAATATAAAGATTTATCCAAAAATATGTTATACAATTAAAAAAGATATTAATAACATTTTTAATATTATTTTGTAATTTAAATAAAAATATTAAGATATTATTATAAATAATTTAAACAATTTTTTCTATTTTAAAAGTATCTAAAAATTTAAAATTAATATATCCAATGCCGTGTAGTATTTTGTATTTGTGTCGCCCATGCTTTATAGAACAAAAATAAAAGATAATTATATAATTACTTAACGTACCGTTTACAGAAAATACAGATGTGTATATATGTTTGGTCGGTTTCTTAAGATTGTATATGGTAGCAGTCTTAAATGAAGAAATTATTAAGTGCCCATCATGATATATTGATATGATTATTATTATTATTGACAAGAAAGATGAAACATGAAAATGGTAAGATATTAGAATAACACGCTTTTGTAAAAAAAAAAACAAACAAACAAAAAATCATTCACAAAAATGCAAATATGATATTTTCATTTTTTTTTTGTCTCTTATTATGTTTTCCATTCATGTTAAGAAGTAGTTAGTAATTAATAATATTTCTTTTTGAAAATACATTTAATTGAGAAATAATGTGTTATGTTAGCTGGCACACTCATCAGCACCGAGTCTACCATCTACTATATGGCTAATTAATACGCGTTATTGCACCATGATCGATCTTAATTATTGCTTGTTACAAAAATTTAATTTCATTCTCTATTTGCAAATATTTCTGCAATTTACTTACGAAAATACTTGATAACTAAAAGAAATCAATAAAAATCAATCAAATTTTTTTATTTAATATTTATTAATTATTACACCAATTAATAAATATTAAATAAAGTAAATTTTAATTTTTTTTATTTCTCGCTAACATTATTGTTTGTTTATATATGGTTTATTTGGATAAAGTTATATATTTTTATTCAGTTTGACCGAGATATAGTTCGTCCGCTGATGAAAATTTATAAGTAAGGTTTAGAAAATTGAATCGGTCATCGAATCACTTTAGTTATAGATTTATTGTTTTATTAGTTCAACTAGTCCAATCGTGGTTTAACTAAAAAATCGTTTTAGAATAAATAATAACTAAATTATAAATAAAATTATAGTCTAATATAAATTTTAAAATATCTTCTAAATTTAAAACATTACATGAAATATCGTCAACTAAATCCATATGATCTTATCAAAATATAATCTCAAAAGTTAAAAGAAATATCTAAATATCATGAAGAACTTGTAGACAAAACAAACATTGATATTGTGGTTGAGCAATATATTTTCAAACTAAATCTATTTTTCTTCATAAATTAAAAGACAAAAAAATTATTACTCACAGATATATTGTTATCAACAACTATTTCTTAATTAATACTTTTGTCCATAACTAAAATCAATAAATCATAATCAAAATTAAAAAGTATAGCTAAAAATCAAATAATCATCTATAACACCATAACTAAAATAAACAAGGCAACAACGCAGTGAAAAACAAGATTTATTACAAGCTAACAAGTATTTCAGCATTCAGCAACTTTATTACAAACTTCCTTCAAAGGTATTGGCACACTAAAGACTTTACAACATTACATTACATTACTCCACATAAGGGATTTTTCACATTTTTTTTTTGTTTTGCCTAATTAGGCCTTAGGAGTTAGGAGCAAGAATCTCAGATAGTGAAGACCAAGTTCCAGAAACAGCAACAACAAATCCAAAAACCACAATTGCCCGTCAGAAACTAAACACTTTTAACCCAACTCATTCTTAAACACAAGACAATGGAACATTGCAGGCAACACAAAACTAAAATTAAAAAATGGCAACATCGCCACAGTTCCAAAGTAGCATTCACACCGGCACTACACTAAATTAGTTTACTAAGAACTAACAAAAATTTAAAAACGGCAACAACAACATAACAAATCATTTATCACAAATTTCAAATTAAAAACAGTGATCAGAAATTAATTAATTTTAGATTCAGAAATCACAAATCACTTATCAGAAACATTCAAAATCAAACTCAAAATCCAGAAACAGACTCAACAAAAATCACAGTGTCACTAACCTTTTACTGACAGCAGAACGATAACGACGAGAGGACGAAGACACGACGGCCTAGCAGTTAAAAGCCTCGCACAACAAAGTCACAGGGGAAATGGACGACGTGCCGAGTTAAAAGAGAATGTCTGACCGTATGGGTTTGGGATAGGGGAAGGAGGAGGCCGCGAAGAAAGGTTTTTATTTCGAAACCCCCACACCAATTGTTCTTACTCAGTTTGACTGAAGTATAGTTCGTATCGTTGGTGAATGTTTGTAAACTCTCCGTCAAGATGAGGTATACGTCGATAGTGAGAAAACAAGGGGTGGATACATACCTATAAAAGGCATTTCGACGTTCAACTAAGTAAGTGAGTAATAAGTTTTGCAGAATGCAATGAATTGAACAATTTTTTTTATTGTTCTCTTTATATTAGAAAGTGAAAAATAACGGTTATATCTCCAAGTAATGATATTTTAATCGGAGAATAATAATAATATATCTGGCGTTTTAGTTTAATTATTAATGACCAATCTATAATGTTTGTGGTCGAATTATAACTTTATAATCAACGTATAACGGTCGTATCACTTTATATATGCCATTTCCCATATTATTCATTCTTCAACGAAAAATTATTCTCCTAAATTTTGAGTTGAATTCGATACATATATAGCATTAGAATCCACTCCTTCCACTCTATTTGTCTAAGATCAAGATTAGTTTAATTTGTAGATATCTAGATTGATTGTGATAAGTCAAATAGATGTATGAGTAATGAAATAAAAATAATGTCAAGAAGACAATAATTTAAAATTATTTTATTTAATTTAATATTTATAATTTTATATTAATATTTATAATTATTTATTTATTATATTTAATATCATAACTACTTATAATTTTCAAACTATGGCTCTCCACAATTTTGTAAAAGAAAAGTATAAGCAAATAATTTTTAATTAACTAATTTTAAATAATTATAATTATTAATTATTAATTTTGTACTTTTTAAGAAATAAAATTTAAATAATTATTAATTAATAATAATTTAAAAAAATTAAAATTATCAATTGATGACAAATTAATTAGTAATTGGCTGGTTGAGTATTGGTTACCCAACTGAGTTCAATGCCTTCATGATTTGGTAGCAATGTCCCCAATCTCCTTAATTGTTCAATGTAATTGCCATCATGTTGTTGCCCCAGGTACTAGATCATATCATATATGAACTTACCTACCGGCATGTCATAAATAATTAATTTGTTTTGCATTAATTAATGAAAATTGTACTTCAGCCTCTACTTTTGTAACATGATGTGTCTATGTTTTTTGCAAATCTTCTCATGCAATTTAAATTAAAATAAAAGAAAATAGGCAAGAAAACTATGGTCTTCCGATCCCTCGGAAATAATTAAGCATGTACGTACGACTTAATTATCCCTTCTTATTATTATTTTTATTATTATATGTCCTTGCTGCTTAATGATTTCATAAGAAGAGTAGATAAAAGGGTCACATTGTCATAAATTGAAGATGAAAATTATTGGCTTTTGCTTCACGGATTAATGTTTGAACCAATATGTATTGAAACTTCAATGTCATCATATCGTTGCTTATTAACAAAGCTTGCTTGCTACTATTTTTGTTTTGTCCCATCTCTTCACCTTGACTCCATCCTACTACTAATCTACTATACAACTCCTTTTTTTCTTCACAAAAAAATTTAATAAAATTTTCATTAACGTGGCTGATCAAATGTTTACCCTATAGCAATTGATAATGGAATTAACAATTGAGCAATGCTTAACAGAACATATTATTTTTGGCCAACAATTAATTAGTAACGTTTAAAAGTATTGGCTAAAAATATGTTATTAAATTATTAAATTAAAAATATTAGATTATTAACCAAAAATACTAACTAATATAAATTAAAATTACTAATCTTTCATCTTTTCTCTTATTAATATCAATTCTGGCTTATAATACTTCCAACGACTGCAACTCTTTATGTGAAAAAAGTTTATACTTTAATTTTAATTTTTGTTTTATTACTTAGTAACAACGCTTATGAAATATAAAAGTCAACATTTCAAATCTTTTGATTAAGCTTGGTACCAAAGCATACTGCATGCTCCCGAAGCTTCTGCCTCCTCATATGCAATCTTCATGATTTGGTTCATGCAAAATCAAATGAATTCAAGTAGCTGTTTTCTTTTGATATTATTCAACAAAAAGAAAAAAACCATAAAATTATATTACGTAAGAGCTTGATTTAGGTGCAATAAAATGTGTTTGTTTATGTGTAAGATGAGGATATATGATTTAACTAAAGACTTTGGGGCAACTTGTGATTAAATTGGACCCATGAAAGATGGTTATATAACACCTAACTCAAACATATTATGACCCACAAACTCTAGATCCCCCCCCCCCCTCCAAAAAATTTTTTGTTTTATTTAATTTATCTTTTTTTTTTATCATAATCTCATCTATATTAGCTAAATTGGTGTTCCGTTATTGCTGGTCATGATCGTCCATTTTATGATTATATTCTAATTAACGTAGTAGCTTTAATTTGAAATTTTCAATTTACAACAAATTCAAATGGATTGAAGTGTACTGCAAAGTGCATTATGGAGAAATCTGAACAAGTTATGGTATGCTATTTAAGCATATGGAGATGCACCTTGCTTTTAATAATGAAGGTTCTTTCATTTATACAAATCTTTTGTGCACGTCTAGGACAAAAAAGTGAAAAACTGTTAGAAGGTCCAAGGTCATCCATCATTTCTTTTTTATTTTGCTTTTTTGGTTTTAAAGTTTAGATATTAAAGAAGATATAATAAATTAAAAGAGTAGTAGTTAGGCAGAAAGCACTTTAAGCAATCCTGGCCCAGCTGAAGCAATTGGAACTTCTTTAATTAATTAGCTGATGTGAACACAAAATAACAAAAAAAATCAATAAGCCTCCACAAGAATATAATGTGACTACTCAATTAATTAATGTTTTTCTAATTTCTTAATTGTTCTTAAAGCAGACTATTAGTTGACTTTTTTTTTAATGTTATTTAGATAAGTCTTTAAAAACTTGATTGGTCTTAAGCTTCTAGTTTTATTTTCATCACGTTCCCTGTCTTCCCATATTTTATATATTTTTTTATTTGTTTGCAAATTTAATGAATTCTAATTAATTGACCTGAGTTAAGCTAATAATAAAGCTTTTTTTCATTTTTTTTGGAGATACCGTCAGATAATACGAAAACTTTCATCACACAAACTACGACGAAAGTTTTTTTTTTAGTATAATATAATTTTTTTATTGTTGTGGTGTTTTAAGACATGAGAAGTTGTGTGATATACCATGTTTATCACAAAGAAATTCAAAATATTAGTTGTTAAATTTTTTTACCATGATCACTTCTAATGAAAACAATTTTTAAAATTTTTTCGTTTTGAATCTTTTTGTTAAATTTTTTAAAAACAGAAAATACTTTATGTTTATGAATTAGCAAGAACACCCAACCGAACCTTATATAGTCATCCACAATAATTATTTCATAGCTTTTTTTTTTAAGATTTTTAGTCCTAATTGATGGTTTCAGTGGCTAAGAGAAGGGGGGTTGAATCTTAGCCCTCTTTTTAAATGCTGGCACTTGCTGAACTTCAGAAAAGACTTTTCTGTTTTTGCTCGTCACTTGACACGAGCAACTTTGTTTTGTCTCGTCCCTTGCCACGAGACTTTTTGTTTTGTCTCGTCACTTGGCACGAGATAATTCTGGCTTTTGCTCGTGTGTGGTAGAAAACAGAAATGGAGTAGAAAGAGAAAGAACTTGCACCCAGATATATCCTGGTTCGGCTGCTAAGTGTAGTGCAGCCTACATCCAGTCTCCATCACAAACATGATGGAATTTCACTATAATCAATCTGATTACAACTTGTAAAGTGCTAACCCAACTTACAAGGGGATTCCCACAGAATCATGATACACAACAAAGATGTACAAAGGAACTCTAAGACATCAATGGCTTTTCTTTTAATTTTGCACTCTCTGCCTTTTTCTGCTCTATGGCTTTTTCATTACAAACCTCACTTGTTTGCCTTTTACCATGAGACTCAAGACATGACAAAATTAAACAGAAAAATTACAAAACAGAGAACATTGAAGGAGAAGAGAAATCTGTTAGCTCAGGTAGCTCTGAGAACTCTGTGCCTTGCACTCTCAAATTTTCTCCTTGCCTCAAACAGTGGTTGTTTCCCCTTTTTAAACAAGAAGAAAGCCTCCACTCTTGAAGCCAAAACCGAACCAACTTTCTTCCTCCTTCAACAAACAGAACCGGTTCGGCCACTTAGAGAGAGAAGAGATAACCATGCATTAACCAACATGCAATTACCTCTAGTCCTTTCTTGATCATCACCCTTCATCAATCCGGGCTCTCCATCCTTGGCTTGCTCTCCAAGATGGATTTCTGGCCCTTGATGCCTCATGATGATGATGACTTCATCTGCTTCAATCCCTGCCTTCAACCATCACTTCGCCACTCTAGCTACTCCCTGTGGTGGTTGAGCAGAATCAAAGACAAGCCATGCTTCAAGAATCTCCTCTAGCTGGCCGAATCTTCTTCTTCCATTTTTGAGCATGAAAGGCTCAAGATAGCTTCACCAAATCTAACCACATTTGGTAAGCATCTTAGCCACAGCTCATCTTTCTTTTGGTATGTTTTCTTGCCATCATTAGCTTGATGGTCTTGATGCATGCTACTCTTTTCTTTTCTTCGTTGAAGAGCACGGCGTCCATGGTTTACTGGACAAGGACCAAAGAGAAAAGAAGAAAGAGATGAGAGAGAAATAAAGAATCTGAAAGAAAAGCAATACAAAGTGGTTGATCAAATTAATTAGGCATAGCTTGCTTTTACTTCCCTATTGAGTGGTGTGTAAGTCATAATAACCATCAATCACATCAGCTGAATTTTATAAATAAATAATTTAAAATTTAATATTTATTGTATATCGTTGTTTAACAATTTAAACTTTAATTTGAAGTATTATATACTAAAAATCATTCAAACTAATTACATATATAACAATCGATTAGAATTGACCAAATAGTTAATTTATTCGTCTATTTAATTATCAAAAATTTTAATTTCGTTTTATACATGTTATAATTTATTAATTAACGATAAATTTTTAAATAAAATTTAAATTTATGATAAATTATTCTTTAATTTGTTAAATTAAAAAATATAATAAAAATAATTATTTATATAAAATATATATAATATCTAATTTTTAGGGTATACGAATGCTTTTAATTAAATACCAAGAACATGGACAAGAACACAGCACATATATAGAAGAGAATAAGAAAATAATAGTATTAAAATAATTTAAATCCTATTCCTACATGATTGGTATTAAAAACTTTTATGTCATTAGGACTTTGCAGCCATTGGGCAGAGAGTATTATAAACTAACTTTGCTTCTGGCCCCAGATTCGGGGTGGCGCTCTGATTAAAAGTACTTTACCAAATCTCACTTTCTAACTTCCCTAGCAAGATCGAACATACATACATTAATAACGTTAAAGATATGGAGCATCTATAAGCATTGCTCATTATTATGTTAACAAAGCTAGCCTGTCATGGGCCTCCACACTCTCTATATATTACATGACTAATTACTTTCTAGCTACAAATTTTGTCTTCACTTACAAATTGTCTCATAATTGACTCTATTCTTTTCTTTTTGTGTTATCTTAGCAATTTTAATTTCTTTATCTTAGATGATATTATACATGATATATATGACATTCTATATATATGTCACATAATATATATCATAATAATGTATCTTAATTTTTATTCAACTGATCAATATTAGCAACCCTTCTTTCTCGATAAGTGTAATCTTATTCTAAAAATTTAAATTATTAGATAAAAATATATAAATAGTTATATGTAAACTATATAATTTTTTTAAAAGAAAAAAAAGGAAGAAAAAATTATTTCTTATCTCATAATGTTTTTTCTAAAAGATTAAATTGATAAAAAAAATATATGAATGATTATATATATTTAATATATAGTTATATTTTTAATTTATTTTTTTATATAAGAGTCTCTTTTTGAGTCTGTACAAATTTTAGTATAGACTTTTTTTTTTGCGTATCCTAGAATTTTTTATTATAAAAAAATCAAACTCTAAATTTTTAAGTTATAAAAATTTTAATACTATGTATAATGTCACTTTTTTTTAAATTTAAACTGATAAAAAAATACATAAATAATCACATATCTAACAATTAGTTCTCACTAGTTTTTCGATCTTTAGATAATAACAAAACTCGTTTCGTTTGTGTTTTTTAATAATTTGTGTGGCATAATTCTAAACGTGATTGCTAATTAATCAATCGAATGTCATCGATACCAAATAAAAGTACAGTATATATGGATCAATCAAAGATGAGGAATAGAATCTTCTACAAATTGTTTAGTTCTATATATTATCAAAATGTCCAAATTAGATAAAGATTCCTTAGTTTAATTATTGTATGCCTTTAATTTTTCTCAACTTTTGATGCTGCGCTGCCCCTATAAATATAAATACAACTCTAGCTTAGGGACTAATATTTGCTTAACTTTCACTTGAAGCTGTTAGTGTTGCAAGTGTGAGGAGTGTTGAAGTTAGTCCCACATCTAAGAAAGCATGGAAGAGTGAGGAGTTTATAAGATGAGAGACCCATTAACTTGACACCTTAAGATTTTGAGTTGGATGTGGCGTCATCTCATCTTATGTTCTCTCACTTGATTCCTCCCCGAATCTCCCCGATTGTCGAGAGCTCTCCACGGTTGGCCTAACAGAAGCTTCATTCAATCATGTTGAGCAGTTTATAAATACACAAACTAAAGAGAATAGAACAATATATAATATACTTTATTAATTAGTTATTAGCTCATCAATAATAAATATACTCCAACGAACCTAGCTTGTTAAGAAGACCACGTATTAATTATAAAGTTTTATTTTTGTGTAGATTCCATTCCAACAAGATTTTCTTAGAGAGTCATGTGTAATGTCAGGTCTACTTCATCATGTTTGATAGTCCTTGGAATCCCAAAAGAATAAAATAAGATAAAAATTTGAAATTGATATGGTGAAATTGATGAGCGTGGCTATAATAAGCTTTTGTTTTACAAATTTTGTCATGAAAAGATGGAACTATAGATGGTGCGTGCAAAGCCAGAAGTAGAGACTCATGGATCCAAAGGAGTGATAGGAGGAAGAAAAATGGGACAAAATTGGACAAGAATACGGAAAAATGCTCTGTGAATCACATGACACTCATGCTTTCAATTTCATTTATTTCTTTCCACGGATGCATGCCAATTTGCTTTCTTATGCATGGATCATAGGCTGTCTAATCACTAACTTTATTATTACCATCTTATTTCAAAACCCAAATAAATCTTGTTAGAAATTTGAAATTTCTCCAGTCATGCCAATTTTAAAGTTTGAATATGCTAATTTTATGTATACGATACAAAAACTATTTTGCTATCATACATTAAATTTTATATTCATGTTATATAAAGTAAGATTCAAACTCTCAATTTTAAAACTATTAGACTACCACAAATTGGCTAGGAAGAGTAGAAATTAAATTTTATTCAAGTCTTACATTATCTATTTAAATACTAAAATAAATTCAACTGAAACAAAATTATATTCTAGTATTGAGTAAGAAAATAAAAACTCTTTTTCCCCCTCTGGCATTCATCCAAAAGGTGTAGTAACATGTTGGTACTCTAAGACATCAATGGCTTTTCTTTTAATTTTGCACTCTCTGCCTTTTTCTGCTCTATGGCTTTTTCATTACAAACCTCACTTGTTTGCCTTTTACCATGAGACTCAAGACATGACAAAATTAAACAGAAAAATTACAAAACAGAGAACATTGAAGGAGAAGAGAAATCTGTTAGCTCAGGTAGCTCTGAGAACTCTGTGCCTTGCACTCTCAAATTTTCTCCTTGCCTCAAACAGTGGTTGTTTCCCCTTTTTAAACAAGAAGAAAGCCTCCACTCTTGAAGCCAAAACCGAACCAACTTTCTTCCTCCTTCAACAAACAGAACCGGTTCGGCCACTTAGAGAGAGAAGAGATAACCATGCATTAACCAACATGCAATTACCTCTAGTCCTTTCTTGATCATCACCCTTCATCAATCCGGGCTCTCCATCCTTGGCTTGCTCTCCAAGATGGATTTCTGGCCCTTGATGCCTCATGATGATGATGACTTCATCTGCTTCAATCCCTGCCTTCAACCATCACTTCGCCACTCTAGCTACTCCCTGTGGTGGTTGAGCAGAATCAAAGACAAGCCATGCTTCAAGAATCTCCTCTAGCTGGCCGAATCTTCTTCTTCCATTTTTGAGCATGAAAGGCTCAAGATAGCTTCACCAAATCTAACCACATTTGGTAAGCATCTTAGCCACAGCTCATCTTTCTTTTGGTATGTTTTCTTGCCATCATTAGCTTGATGGTCTTGATGCATGCTACTCTTTTCTTTTCTTCGTTGAAGAGCACGGCGTCCATGGTTTACTGGACAAGGACCAAAGAGAAAAGAAGAAAGAGATGAGAGAGAAATAAAGAATCTGAAAGAAAAGCAATACAAAGTGGTTGATCAAATTAATTAGGCATAGCTTGCTTTTACTTCCCTATTGAGTGGTGTGTAAGTCATAATAACCATCAATCACATCAGCTGAATTTTTCTCTCTCATGTTCCCCATGCATTAATTAACAATGTAATAGATTTTGAAATCCATCACATGGTTAACACCTTGGTTCCGTTGGAAGCACTTAGCTTTCATTTTTCCTTTTGTTTCGGACCAAGAATGGAAATATTCATCATTTGTGAAACTTGGGCTAGTAGTGTTGAAATTAAAAGCTGGCCCAATTAGTAAGCATTTGCTTTCCTGATAAGTTGTGTAGCGGATCAAGCATAGGAAGCAAACAAGAAAGCATTTGTTTGGGCTTGCAATCATTAACAATTATTCTGGCCCAATTATAACTAGCTTTTTAACACAAAGCTGAATTAATAATGCAACAGTTGGGCTTTGTTAATTTTTTTTTGTTTCGGCCCAACAAAATCTGCACAACAAAATTATTTTAATCAGCACATTAATCAAAATTAGCTTAATAATTTTGCTGTTAATAATGTTTGATCATCATCAATTTGGTTTAGAGTTTTCCAAACTCATCAATCTCCCCCTTGATGACAAACATTATTAAAATTGAAATGGAAAGAAATTAAAAGATTGAGTAAGGAATACTCCCTTTGATTTTGAATTTCTCCCCCTTTCAAAATGTCACAAGGCTCCCCCTTAATATATGCTATTTTACCAAGGGAAGCATAAACCTGTAACATTTAAAATCAAGCTTCAAGTAACAATGTTATTTAGCAAATTTTATAATGCTAAATGCTTGATTTATGAGCAGTTTTAATTGATAATCAAAACTCATTTGATATCATAACTGATTTACTGCTCAAACTAATTCATACAACACAAAGCTATCCAAATATTTTTCAAACATTTTCCTGTTTAGAATATCAGAGCAAAACAATATGATGAAAAATATTTGAAGAACAAAACAAGGCAGTTTTGATATGTTACACAATTAAAGGAACTGCCAAAAATAAATTTTTAAACCAACAAGTTTATCAATGATGAATCAATCAGCCAGGCATCAAAATAAATCAATCATTATAATCCAAATGCCAAATAAACTAATCATGATAAACTTCAACATGCAGTTCAAACAGTAATAATCATAGTAAAACTGATGCATTAACAACATGCATGTATTCTTTGAACAAGGGTAATCATGAATTTTCAAACTGAAAATTTCAACCCCTGTTGCCCTGTTTTTCCAGCCCCTGTTTTGTTCCAATTTCAATTTTGGAACCTAAATTTCCTCCCCCTTTTGTCATCAAAGGGGCACCTGCAGAAACCATAATTATCATAACAAAATATTAAAGATAAAGTAGCAGAAATGTATCAAAGCATCCTAGGAAGTATCCTAAAGCAGTGAGTATCAAGTCATGCTTATACAAAAAAAGATTGAGCCTAATGGAGCCAATATCAAACAGAAAAAAAATCACTAATCATCAGAGAATTGCATGTCCTCTTCTTCAGCGCCTCCTTCACTCTCTTCTCCCAAATCCTTGTGAAGATGTTCCAGCATCAAGTTGACCCTTTCTTTGCAGTTTTTCCAAGCTTTCTCATTCTCATAAGCCTGTTTCCGGGCTTCTTTATGAGACCGAAACATCATGTCAGCCATGTTTGAGAATTCTCCCAAGATCTGTTGAAAGGACCTGATGGTTTTGGAAGATTCTGGCCTTCCCTCATGCTCACTGTCCGATTTTCTTCCTTTGGTTTCTTTAGTCATGCCTCCACCTCGGATTGTAGACACATCGTTTTCTACCTTCTCATTCAACAAATCAACTTTAAAGTACTCAAATATTCCAGTTAAAAACATACCATAAGGCAGGTTAGCCTTTCTGGTGCTTCTAACAGAATCCCACATGTGTCTAATCATAATATAACCAAAAGAGATAGGAGTAGAAGTAACCAAGGCAAACAATATGAGACAGTCAGAAAATGTTACTCGGTTATGTGAGCCGCTTTGGGGTGTCAGAATATGAGTGATGATCCTGTGAAGCAGGGAGTTGATTGGTCCAAGGGATTTGTGGGTTGGAATGGTGCCATGCAAACCAGAGAGATTCTTGCAAATATGTTGGAGAACGGTTTTGTGTGAAACACCAACTTGTGTGTCCCATTTTTCCGCCATATATGCACGCGGACCTTCATCCTTGAAACCCAGGGCCGCTCCAATTGTCTCAGCATCAAGGGCTATTTGAACCCTTTTGACATAGGAATGAAGAGTTCCATCAATGAGTCGCATATTAGCATAGAATTCTCGAACAAGACCTGGGTACACTGGCTTTTTGATAAGGAGCAGAGGTTTCTAGTTGAGAAGTTCAAACAGAGAGGGAATGTTGGTGTTCTTGAGATTGTCGAGACTAACAAGATATGTAGTGCACAAGTGACGTTTCTCCACAACCTCTTTGTGAAACTCATAAGATGTGCATGAGTTGAATCTGCTTGGATCAAAATGAGAGTGAGACTTGACATACTTGTCTCGGAATTCCATGGATTCCAAGTTCTGAGGTTCGGTTGTGTCATTTAGTGCAAACCCTTGATTTTTCTTTGAGCCTTTTCCGGGGGTAGTCTTCTTCGGTGATGATGGAGGAGGTGAAGGAGTAGGAGAAGTGTGAGATTCTTGCTCTTCTTCTTCAACTGCGGGTTGTTTGTTCTTTCCTCGGCCTGAGCTCTTGTGAGCAACCACCTTCTTTCTCATGGTGGTTGTTTGTTTGGATGGTGGTGAAGGAGAAGATGATGAGGTTGAATGAATGTGGATATGGGTGTGGGTTTGAGGTGTTGATGGTTTCCGAGAAAGAAGAATTCTCTCACTCTTTCTTGGCGCGGTTTTCTTTTTCATAGTAATGGAGAAATGAGAATATGAAAGGGTGTGGTTGATAACCGAGTGGAGTGGGAGAGAAGCAAGGTGGGTGACGCATTAAATGTGGCTTGGAGAGAGAGAATGATGGAGATAATGATCATTAGTGGGCGGTTAATGACCATTATGGGCGGTTATTGCCCAAAAAAAATGATTTCCCTTTTAACTTTTGAAATCAAAAAACTGAAAAGTGGTTACCTTAAATCAAGGGATTAGATGGAGAGAAGGATTTGATTTGACAATAACCACTTCCAAGAAGATATTATGACACAAGAAGGAAGATTCTTAAGTACATAGAGAGATAACCAACAAAACTGTTAGGGTAGGGTTATGGAAATTTTGGTGGGGCCCATAAAATTTTGAATTCTGCGTTCCCTCCCCCTAGACCACAGCTCTTCCATTGTGCCATTTATTTTTATCTCGTCCAAACCTACGAGCAAAACAGAACAGAGTCACAAATTCACAGATTTTCAATAAAACTCAAATCAAACATTCCCAAACTTTTTCTCATGGTACAGAATCTGTCTTCACAGAGAGGTTTTGTAAAAATATCAGCAATTTGGTCTTCAGATTTTACAAATTGAATATCAATAGTACCCTTTTGCACATGTTCCCTAATAAAGTGATATTTTATCTCAATGTGCTTAGTTCTTGAGTGCAGAACAGGGTTTTTTGAAATGTTTATAGCACTCATATTATCACAAAATAAGGGTATACTATTGATTTTTAATTTGTAATCTTCCAATTGTGTTTTTAACCAAATTAATTGTGAACAACAAGCAGATGCGGAAACATATTCGGCTTCAGCAGTGGATAGAGCCACTGTGGCTTGTTTCTTGCTTGACCACATGTTGAGTGAGCTTCCAAGGAAGCAACACATGCCGGAGGTGCTCCTCCTATCCACCCGGTCTCCCGCATAATCTGCATCACAAAACCCTACTGCACAAAAGTCATCAGATTTAGGATACCATAATCCATAATTACAAGTTCCCTTAATGTATCTAATGATGCGTTTAACAGCCGTGAGGTGGGATTCTTTTGGATGAGATTGAAACCTTGAACATACACCCACACTTTGGACTATATCCGGTCTAGAGGAGGTAAGGTACATGAGTGAACCTATCATTCCTCTATACCTTGTTTCGTCCACATCTTGGCCATCATCATCTTTTTCAAGTTTAGTATTGGGATGCATAGGAGTGCCCATTGATTTGGAATTTTCTAGGCCAAACTTTTTGATAAGTTCTTTTGCATACTTTCCTTGGTGAATAAAAGTACCATTAGGAGTTTGCTTAATTTGGAGGCCAAGAAAGAAAGTAAGCTCTCCCATTAAACTCATCTCAAACTCACTAGTCATGAGTTTTCCAAACTCTTCACACAAGGAAACATTGGCCGAACCAAATACAATGTCATCAACATAAACTTGAACAAGAAGAATATCATCATTAGATGCTTTAATGAATAAGGTAGTGTCGGTGGTTCCCCTTTGAAAATGATTTTCCAACAAGAAGGCACTAAGCCTTTCATACCAAGCTCTTGGAGCTTGTCTAAGACCATAAAGAGCCTTAGTTAATTTAAAAACATGATTTGGAAATTCTTTATGTTCAAAACCGGGGGGTTGAGCCACATACACTTCCCTATCAATAAAACCATTAAGGAAGGCACATTTAACATCCATTTGAAACATTTTGAAACCCTTATGGGCAGCATAGGCAAGAAGCAACCTAATTGCTTCCATTCTAGCTACCGGAGCAAAAGACTCATCAAAATCAATACCCTCTTCTTGATCGTAACCTTGGGCCACTAATCTAGCCTTGTTACGAACAACTTGTCCATCCTCACCAAGTTTATTCTTAAAAACCCACTTAGTACCCGTTACCTTCTTACCATCCGGATGGGGTACTAGTGTCCAAACCTTATTCTTGTCAAATTGAGCAAGATCCTCTTGCATTGCTTTGACCCATGATGGATCCTCAAGAGCTTGTTTGACATTGTTGGGTTCTATTTGTGACAAGAGAGCAAGATTGCTAGGTTCGGTTGGCCTTTTGGTGGATGATCTTGTTGTTATTCCTTGAGAGGGGTCACCAATGATGAAGTCATGAGGATAACCCTTCATAGACTTCCATTCTCTAGGCTTTCGAACAGGTGTTGAGCTTTGATGAACTTCTGGTGGTCTTACTGTTTCAGTTTCTCGTCCCTGCTCAGGAGACAAATCGAGAGTTTCTCCTTCAATCTGACGAGACAAAACTGGACTGGCAGATTCTTCATTCTGGACAGATTTGGGATTTTCTTTGCTTGTTCCAGCTCCTTCTCCATCTGAATCATTATCTATCACAGTACTGGGAATTAAGTTAGAATCACAAAAAGTAACATGTATGGATTCCTCTATTGTCCTATGTTCCTTGAGATAAATTCTATAAGCCTTGCTTGTGGTGGAATATCCAACAAACATTCCTTCATAGGATTTTGGATCAAATTTTCCAAGATTTTCTTTATTGTTAAGTATAAAGCATTTGCATCCAAAAACATGAAAGTACTTAAGATTGGGAGGGGTTCCTTTCCATAGCTCATAAGGAGTTTTCTTTAACCCTTTTCTAATGATTGTTCTATTCAAAATATAACATGTTGTGTTCACAGCTTCAGCCCACAAAAATTTAGGAATTTCATTCTCACATAGCATGGCCCTAGTCATTTCTTGAAGGCTTCGATTCCTTCTTTCAACCACCCCATTTTGTTGGGGTGTTCTAGGGCATGAGAAATTATGAGAAATCCCTAAGTCATCACAGAATTTTTCAAAATCTTGATTTTCAAATTCTCTTCCATGATCACTTCTCAAATGGGCAATTTTCAAATCCTTTTCATTTTGAAATTTCTTACAAAGGGTGGAAAAGGCATAAAATGCATCATTCTTATGAGCAAGGAAAAGTACCCAACCAAATCTAGAGTAATCATCAACTACAACAAGACCATAATGTTTACCTCCCAAACTTTGAGTTCTAGTAGGACCAAAAAGATCAATATGTAACATTTCCAATGGCCTTTTGGTTGAGATTCCATCTTTTAATTTAAAAGAGGATTTTACTTGTTTGCCCAATTGGCAAGCTTCACAAGTAAGATCCTTATCAAACTTGATGTTTGGAATTCCTCTAACCAAATTCTTTTTTGACTAGCTTAGAAATTTGGTACATGCTAGCATGTCCCAACTTTCTATGCCAAAGCCATTTTTCAGATTCAAAAGATGTAAAGCATGTTACATTTTGTTCCTTTAAATCCTCAAGAGTTAATCCATACACATTATTGCATCTTTTAGCTTCAAATAAAACTTCCCCAGTTTTCTCACAAACAACCAAACAAACAAACTTCTTAAAGATAACATCAAAACCTAAATCACACAATTGACTAACACTAAGTAAGTTATGTTTCAAACCATTTACAAGCAGCACATCATTTATACAAGAAGAAAAGTTTTTACCAACTTTCCCAACAGCCACTATTTTTCCTTTTGCATCATCACCAAAGGTAACAAGTCCTCCATCATATTCATCAAGCTTTATGAAGAAGGTTGTCTTTCCGGTCAATGCCTAGAGCAACCGCTATCCATGTACCACATATTTTCCTTTTTCTTGGATGCTAGGCAGACCTACAAAATAAACTCAAGTGACCTTAGGTATCCAAATTTTCTTGGATCCTTTCACGTTAAACCATCTCTTATGTCCCAAATCATTGTAATCAAAAACAACTTTGTAAACTTTGTCACCAATCATTCTTTCACCAAAGAAGCATTGAACTGGAAAATGACCGCTTCGGTTGCACATTCTACAAAATCTTGGAGTTGTAGTTTTGTTAAAGTGAGTTGGGTCTTGATATGTTACATCATTTGAAGATGAAGCAATATTTTCAAAATGTGATTTTTCAGATTTATAAAAACCCAACCCAGTTTTATCATAAAGAGGTTTTTGACTAGCCAAAATTTGGTTCAAATTTTCAGAACTTTGGGTGAACTTGGCTAGGTCATCTTTAAGTCTCTTAACCTCTTTGTGCAACTCTTCATTTTGCTTAAAACAGTTCACATATGCGAGAACGGAATGATCACTTTCACAGCTTCTAACTTGGGCTTTTAACAGCTTGTTTTCTTCCACAAGATCACAAGCAGTTTCGGCCTCTCTTAGTTTTTCTTTGAGAAAATCATTTTCAGCTTTAAGAATGAAATTTTGCTGTTCAAGATCTTGGTTCTCATTTAGAAAACATCTTATTTTTTCAGAAAGGTGATCTATCATAAGATGAAGGTCTTCAGTGTTGGAGTTTTGAAATGATACCTGATCTATCTCATTTGCCATGAGACAGTGCTGTGATTTAGTCTCAGACTCTTCATTATCATCATCTGAGTCATTTTCCAAATCTTCCCATGTGGCCATCAGTCCCTTCTTCTTCACCCTTTTCGGCTTCTCTTCTTTTTTCAACTTGGGACAATCAGATTTGAAATGACCCATTTCCTTGCAATTGAAACAGGTTACCTTGCTAAGATCTTTCTTTGTCCTCCTGGAGCTGCTGCCTTTGCTTTTGAGCTTTGCCATTTTCCTGAATTTTTTTGCAAACAACACAAACTCATTTTCAGAAGAGTTATCACTGGATTCATTATCCAGAGGGTTAGTCACAGAAGAAAAAGCAATTCCTTTTTTTTTGAATCCTTTTTCAAATAGGAGTTTTCAAAGGCAAGTAAGTTTCCTCTCAAATCATCAAGTGTCATAGAATCTAAGTTACTACTCTCAGAAATAATTAAGGCTTTTGTTTCCCACTCTTTTGTGAGACATCTCAACACTCTTCTCACTAGCACAGATTCTGAATGTGTGATTCCAAGAGCATCTAAGCCAACAGTGATGACATTGAACCGTTCGAACAGTTCATCAATGGACTCTCCTTCCTTCATTGCAAACATTTCATACTCCCTGTTTAACATATCTGTCCGAGTCTTCTTTACAATGGTAGTTCCTTCATGAGTGATTTGCAACTTGTCCCAAATTTCCTTTGCCGTTGTGCATCGTGATACTCGTCGGTATTCCTCAAAGCTGATAGCACAGTTGAGCAGATTGGTTGCCTTGGCATTTAACTCCACCGTCTTCCTATCTTCCTCAGTCCAGCTTGCTTCTGGTTTAAGAGAGACTACACCTTGAGCATTTGTGGTGGTTGGAAATTTAGGACCCTCCAAGATGATCTTCCAAAGTCTGTAATCCACGGCTTGAACAAATATCTTCATCCTCTCCTTCCAATAGGTATAATTTTTCCCATTGAAGAGGGGAGGTCTGTTGCTTGATTGACCTTCAGCCAGATTGTATGATAACACATTTGTGCCACTGTTTTCTGCCATGAGGATCTTTACTCCAAGCTGCAAAGCTTGATCTCTTTGAGACCAAGCTCTAATACCAATTGATGGTTTCAGTGGCTAAGAGAAGGGGGGGTTGAATCTTAGCCCTCTTTTTAAATGCTGGCACTTGCTGAACTTCAGAAAAGACTTTTCTGTTTTTGCTCGTCACTTGACACGAGCAACTTTGTTTTGTCTCGTCCCTTGCCACGAGACTTTTTGTTTTGTCTCGTCACTTGGCACGAGATAATTCTGGCTTTTGCTCGTGTGTGGTAGAAAACAGAAATGGAGTAGAAAGAGAAAGAACTTGCACCCAGATATATCCTGGTTCGGCTGCTAAGTGTAGTGCAGCCTACATCCAGTCTCCATCACAAACATGATGGAATTTCACTATAATCAATCTGATTACAACTTGTAAAGTGCTAACCCAACTTACAAGGGGATTCCCACAGAATCATGATACACAACAAAGATGTACAAAGGAACTCTAAGACATCAATGGCTTTTCTTTTAATTTTGCACTCTCTGCCTTTTTCTGCTCTATGGCTTTTTCATTACAAACCTCACTTGTTTGCCTTTTACCATGAGACTCAAGACATGACAAAATTAAACAGAAAAATTACAAAACAGAGAACATTGAAGGAGAAGAGAAATCTGTTAGCTCAGGTAGCTCTGAGAACTCTGTGCCTTGCACTCTCAAATTTTCTCCTTGCCTCAAACAGTGGTTGTTTCCCCTTTTTAAACAAGAAGAAAGCCTCCACTCTTGAAGCCAAAACCGAATCAACTTTCTTCCTCCTTCAACAAACAGAACCGGTTCGGCCACTCAGAGAGAGAAGAGATAACCATGCATTAACCAACATGCAATTACCTCTAGTCCTTTCTTGATCATCACCCTTCATCAATCCGGGCTCTCCATCCTTGGCTTGCTCTCCAAGATGGATTTCTGGCCCTTGATGCCTCATGATGATGATGACTTCATCTGCTTCAATCCCTGCCTTCAACCATCACTTCGCCACTCTAGCTACTCCCTGTGGTGGTTGAGCAGAATCAAAGACAAGCCATGCTTCAAGAATCTCCTCTAGCTGGCCGAATCTTCTTCTTCCATTTTTGAGCATGAAAGGCTCAAGATAGCTTCACCAAATCTAACCACATTTGGTAAGCATCTTAGCCACAGCTCATCTTTCTTTTGGTATGTTTTCTTGCCATCATTAGCTTGATGGTCTTGATGCATGCTACTCTTTCCTTTTCTTCGTTGAAGAGCACGACGTCCATGGTTTACTGGACAAGGACCAAAGAGAAAAGAAGAAAGAGATGAGAGAGAAATAAAGAATCTGAAAGAAAAGCAATACAAAGTGGTTGATCAAATTAATTAGGCATAGCTTGCTTTTACTTCCCTATTGAGTGGTGTGTAAGTCATAATAACCATCAATCACATCAGCTGAATTTTTCTCTCTCATGTTCCCCATGCATTAATTAACAATGTAATAGATTTTGAAATCCATCACATGGTTAACACCTTGGTTCCGTTGGAAGCACTTAGCTTTCATTTTTCCTTTTGTTTCGGACCAAGAATGAAAACATTCATCATTTGTAAAACTTGGGCTAGTAGTGTTGAAATTAAAAGCTGGCCCAATTAGTAAGCATTTGCTTTCCTGATAAGTTGTGTAGCGGATCAAGCATAGGAAGCAAACAAGAAAGCATTTGTTTGGGCTTGCAATCATTAACAATTATTCTGGCCCAATTATAACTAGCTTTTTAACACAAAGCTGAATTAATAATGCAACAGTTGGGCTTTGTTAATTTTCTTTTGTTTCGGCCCAACAAAATCTGCACAACAAAATTATTTTAATCAGCACATTAATCAAAATTAGCTTAATAATTTTGCTGTTAATAATGTTTGATCATCATCAATTTGGTTTAGAGTTTTTCAAACTCATCACTAATAAGTCCAAATAGGTCAAGATGTAACAATTCTAATAGTTTCTTAGTATAGACACCTTCTTTGGATTTGAAAGAAATTTTAGTTTGTTTATTCATTTGATAAACATCACATGTGATGTATTTATCAAACTTAATGTTAAAAAGGCCTCTAACTAATTCTCTTTTGACGAGTATAGAGATTTAGAACATACTAGCATATTCTAATTTCTTGTGCCACATCTATTTTTCAGATTCCAGTGAAGAAAAATAAGTTACATTTTGAATCTTAAGATAATTTAGAATGATACCATATACATCGTCACATTTTTTTGCTATAAACAAAATAACCCCTGTTTTTTCATTTATGACTTTACGATCTAATTTTCTAAAGATTATTACATATCCAATATCACATAGTTGAGTTATGCTCAAGAGATTATGCTTTAACTTATCTACTAGAAAATACTATCTATACAAGTAGAAAAATTTTTGCCAACCTTATCAATGACAATTATTTTACCTTTACCATCATCTCCCAAAGTGACAAATTCTCCATCATATTTGTTGAGTTTGATGAAGAAGGTAGTCTTTTCAGTCATATGTCTTGAACATCCACTATCAAGATATCACATGTTCTTTTTCTTCTTAGATGTAAGGCAAACTTATATGTTCTTTAACTAATCTTAGGTATCCAAATCTATTTGAATCATTTTATGTGAAATATTTTTGGTTGTCCTAGAGCATTATAATTATGAACAATTTTATACAATTTGTTATCACCAAAAGACCTAAAAAAAAAGCATTGTTGAGGAATATGACCATTTTTATTGCATTTATAGCAATGATTCCTAATTGCTGAAATTTAGAGGGTTTCTGAAAATTTTAGACTTAACATTCTTGAAAGAGGAAATTTTAATTTTTTGAAATATTTGTTCAATAACAAATTTGCTTTCCTCTTTAAATTTAAGTTCAGAGTTTTCAAAATTACATCTTTTGACAAATAAGTAATTTGTCAAAATTTTTTGAACCTTAAATAAATTGTGCTAGATCTCTATTAAGATTTTTAATTTTTTTCATTCAATTTTTTATTTTCAGCAATTAAATTAATAGAGGCTAAGACTGAATGCTTGATTTTGAATTTATTTAATTCATCTCTTAAAGCATCATTTTTTTTCTTTCAAAGATTTTTCATCAAAAGCTTCGGTTGCCTTTACTTTTTCTAATAAAAAATTATTTTCATCTTTTAATATCTCATTATCTTTCTTGCACTTAACATATTTATCAAAAAAAATTTTTGAGTTCACAATAAAATCTTTGATAATAGAATGCAGTTCATTAGTGGGTAAATCAAAGAGATCTACCTTATCCATGTCCGTGTGATCATCCATCAAGCACATTTGAGCCTCATGATCAGAATTTTTTTCATCTTCCGAATCAGCATCATTTTTAAAATTTTTTTAAGTTGCCATTATCACCTTCTTTTTGCCCTTCTTTGATTTTTCGTCTTTTTTCAATTGAGGGCGGTCAGACTTGAAGTGACCTGGCTCCTTGTAGTGGTGACAAGTAAATTTGGATTGATCCTTTTTTAAAATCTTTGGATGAAGTAGTTTCTTTGCGTTTGCTTTTGAATCTCATTAAACTCCTCATTTTTCTTGCAAATAGCACCATCTCTTCATCTGAGATACTGTCATCAGATTCTTTTTTTCTTTAGCTATCATTCTTGACTTCAATACTATATTTTTTTTTTTGTTATCTCTGTCTTGAGACATGTAGGTAGTTTTATAGACCAACAGCTTACCTCTTAGCTCATTATAATGATTTTTATCAAATCATTCCTTCCAAAGATGGCAATACTTTTCACTTTCTATTTTTTAGTGAGATTCCTCAAGATCTTCTTTACTAAAGTATCTTTAAAATAGCTTTTTTTTCAAGGCATTCATGTTGTTGATGAATATTAAAAACCTCTTGAACATCTGATCAATGTTTTCATCCTCCTTCATGAGGAACATTTTGTACTCCTTCACCAGCATGTCTATTATTGTCTCTCTCACTTGTTTTTCTTCATGGGTGAGTTTCACCTTGTCCTATAATTTTTTTTTGTAGTTTTTCACCTTAAAATTTTGCTATACTCTTCAAAATTTATTGCATAGTGCCTTAGTTTGATTGCCTTTGCATTGAGTTTAATCTTCTTCTTCTATTTCTCTATCTATTCATTGTCTTCATTTGGTACCACATCTTCATCAACATTTTGTTTTGTTGGGATATCAGATCCTTAACAATAATCTTTCAGATATTGTAGTCAATTGACTGCACAAAAATTCTCATTTTCTCTTTCTAATATGAGTAGTTGCTATACCGTTGAAGTAGAAAAGTCTATTGTTAAACTGACCTTCAATGAGCATGTATGCCATGATGTTTGTACCCATGTTGATAGCCATGGATCTTTGTTTCAAGTTGTGAAGCTTGACTCTTTGAGATCGGGCTCTTGATACCAATTGATGGTAATGCTAGAACTTGATAAGGGAGTTGAATCAAGTTTATTAGAAAATAAGTTCTTTTAACAATTTTTTGCGGAAGCAGATTATGCAAGAGATTTTTTACTTTTTGTCTTTAAAACTAGAATATAATAAAGTAAGGAGGAAGAGAATGAGACAAGTATGTATTCTTATTTACTTTTCTTGTGCCATGAAACCTACTCCACCACAACCATGGTAGAATTTTCACTATAATCAAACTGATTACATACACAAATACCAATGAATTATATCCTAATTTATTTAGTACCAACCACTAAATTTCTGCTCAAACCTAACCATCACCAAGCATCAATAAAGGAGAACCCACTAGTTCAATCAGCTACTGAGTGCTATCCCAATTTGGCAAAGAAAATTAATTCTAATTCATCAAGTAACAAGTACAAAATTTTTTTTTTTGGTTTTTTCAATGCACCTCTCTTGCTTCTTTTACTCTCATGAATTTTTCAATTTTCTCTTCACCTTGATATGTCTTTTTCTCCGTTACAAAAAGATGAACAATAGATTACCATAACACTGAAATTTCAAATGAAGTACAAAGTTAAAGAAAAATATTTTAGCTCAAGTGTCATTCTATTTAATTTTTCTTGCCTTCAAATATTGTTGAGAACCAGTTATACAGTGAGAAGCTTGCTTCATTAAATTAGTTCACTGCCTCTTCATTTTTCTTGCCGATTTTACTCGTTGTACATAGTTATCTTTTTTGATATGCAATACTTTTTCATTTTGCTCCACTAAACTACAAAAATTGCTGGCCCCTAAACTTTTTCTTAAATATATTGTACTGAAACTTTAAATTGGTGTATTGAATATTTGCTGAAACAACATAAATTTAGACTGAGAGATAAAATATTGAGCCTACACCGCTAACATACACACATTAAATTGAATTTAGAATTTTAACCCAATAAATATTTATCATTATATTTATATACCCAAAACCAATATCTTAATCCAACAAGTTATGTTGTGAATTCTAAGACATTTCGTTTTCATTCCTGAATCTTTTCAGTTCGAGAGAGATCTTCGGTTTGTTGAAAACATATGAATAATTGATACTCTTTTTGCAGAGAAAAGCTAAAAGCTCAAAGAACCACACAATCACTTTTCGTGCACTCTTTTACTCCGTGATTTTAGTTATCCAACATCATTCAATTTTAGTCTTTATGTTTATAATTTAAAATTTAATTTTAAAAATTAATGATTTAAGATAAAAAATTTAAAATAAAAAAATAATTTTAAAAAAATGAACTGATGTTAACTGAAAAAGATTAATTACTACCTGACATTATTCATTTTGAATACATGCACTAAGCTTAATAATAATAATAATAATAATAATAATAATAATAATAATAATAATAATAATAATAATAATAATAATACACAGGGAAAATGATCAATAATTTTATGGTATGCAGTCTAATCAACAATCAAAATGTACAACTAAGAATCTTCAATAATTTATTTTTCATTAGAATTCAATTAGCCGGCTCAAGCAGGCTGGCCGGCAATGTTATTGTAGTGAAAACTTCAATATACCAATAGCATGCAAACCATAGCGTATATATATAGATAACACTAAAACACATAGACAACATTAAAACTGTATACTATTATTATTGTAGAGAGAACAATATGAGACAAGCAGGTGCATATTCCGGGATACTATGTGGGGGCATTTCTGGAAGAACAGGGCCACACTCTTTGCCATTGGCAAGGATCAAGAAGATCATGAAGAAATCTGGTGAAGATGTTAAGATGATTTCTGGTGAGGCACCTATTGTTTTCTCAAAGGCTTGTGAGCTCTTCATTGAGGAACTTACTAGAAGGTCTTGGATCGTCGCCATCCATGGAAAGAGGAGAACCTTGCATAAAGATGACGTGGCATCCGCCGTCGTCGCCACTGATATCTTTGACTTTTTGGTCACTTTGGTGTCTCATAATCATGGATGCGCTTTGAATAATAATGCCAATAATGATGGTGCTGTTATGGAAATTCAGACATTACAGTATTCTTAAGCTGTCTTTGAAAATATAAATACAAAGAGATATTATTAGAAGACACAAACTTATTTGATACACAGATAAGTATATTGATAGAGGAAAATTTTTAAGTGTTTCGTTTACTTTATTGGAACACCAGTGTACCACGTATTATTCGGTAGTGAGTTTTGAAAAATAGAAAGTAAGCACATGAAAAATTACATGTATTTGGATATACTTTTATCTTGTTTCGGCGGCATAACTTTACATATACACTACTGTCTACTGATTCATGAAGGATTTGAAGCAAGTTAACATGCATGTTATGGGCAATAAAAATTAAAATATATATTATATATATATATATATGGAGTTTGGGTTCCGTAAAAAAAATGAGTGAAATTTTTTTCTTTACTCTGTATTGTCTTTGCTGTTGCTAAGTTCATATTTCTTTTTATTACAAAGTATAATGTTACATTAATACATTATTATTATAATTTTATCTATCTATAATTATATTATTTTAAATTAAGTTTAAATTTATAATTAATAAACAACAATCTTAATTATTATTTTTTTAAGATGTTAAATTTAATTCATAATTTAACATGTTACGGCCTGGCCCGAGGTCCGCACGGGTCGACCCGACCCAAGCTCTACCCGACCCGGCTGCGCGCCCTCCAACCGGCCCGGACACGCGTCCTGTACGGCTCGCACGCGGCTGCAGGACAACGTCCTTGAGAATATGGGCCTGTTCCCATAAGGGACCCATTACTGACATGTATATAAAGGGAAGATTGGCTCTTCCCACGAGGTACGTCATATCCTTTCACCTCATTATTCTACCCGCCTGCACGTCGCTGACTTGAGCGTCAGAGTGTCTTTGCAGGTGGCATCCCCCCCTCATCCTCTCTCCAGGACGAGTGCTCGTCTGCTCAACTCACCCGCAACCAGTGCGACCCAAACTAAGGCGTCCCCGCCCCCTTACTTGCACACCCGACCTGTCCGGAACCCGACAACCGAACATTGGCGCCATCTGTGGGGACCCCTGCCTAAATGGAGGTCGCGCTAGGTCCCGGCGACCGAGCTCGAGCAGCCGGAGCGGAGGGAGCAGCCTCCGTCGCCTCGCAAAGGGGGAGGCGGAGATCCCCCCAACAACACACGAGAACACGACCATTCGGGGGAACGGGAGGCGATAGCGCCATAATAATGCAGGAGCTACGCCACAGAGTCCAGAACCTAGAACGACAGCTGGCGGACCGGGAGCGGGATGGACGGTCTACCGATCCCAGCTATACCCCATCTCCCGGGAGCGAAGAGGAAGACTCTCACCGAAGCCGCCCGCGGCGTACATCCGCATCCCGGACGGAAGCGGAGAGCACGCGGGAGGAGTCACCCATAATGAGAAGACGAAATGACACGATCATCTACTCCCGCGGCAGACCAACCCGCCGAGCGGCAAGAGGTCACGAAGACGGGGAAGGAAGAACCGAGAGGACACGACAACCCGTGATAATGGGCGTCACCCCGTTCCACCGATCTATCCTCGAGGTCCGGTTGCCGAAACACTTCGACAAACCAACGGACATGAGGTACGACGGAACTCAAGACCCTCTAGAACACCTCACGGCCTTTGAGGCCAGGATGAATCTGGAGGGAGTGGGGGACGAAGTAAGATGCCGCGCCTTCCCGGTAACTCTAGCAGGGCCAGCGATCAGATGGTTTAACGGCCTCCCACAAGGTTCCATATACAGCTTCTCAGACATCAGCCGCGCATTCCTTGCCCAATTTACAACGCGGATCGCGAAGGCCAAGCACCCTATTAACCTCCTAGGGGTAACACAGAGACAAGGAGAACCGACGAGGAGGTACTTAGATCGGTTCAACGACGAATACTTGGAAATCGACGGCTTAACCGACTCGGTGGCCAGCCTTTGCCTAACGAACGGCCTCCTCAACGAGAACTTCCGAAAACACCTTACCACGAAACCGGTTTGGACGAAGCATGAGATCCAGACGGTAGCCAAGGAGTACATAAACGACGAGGAAGTCAGCCGAGTCGTGGCTGCCAATAAGCGGCAGTCCAGTTACAGCCAAGCTCGGCAACCAGGCGACGGAGAAAGAGCAAAGGAAAAAGCTAGGGAGGAGGCATCGAACAGGGCACCTCGACCGTTCTCCCGGGTCGGGAAATTCACTAACTACACTCCACTCACTCTCCCCATCGTGGAAGTCTATCAACAAATAGCGGAGAAGGGAATCCTGCCGAAACCCCGACCACTTAAGGACCGTACGGGAGGAAATAAGAACCTCTATTGTGATTATCATAAGGGTTATGGCCATCAAACACATGACTGTTTTGACCTGAAGGAGGCACTAGAACAAGCGATAAGGGAAGGAAAGCTAGCCGCGTTCTCCCACCTCATCAGGGAGCCGAGAAGACGTTATCGCGATCAAGACGAAGAAGGCAAAACCCGTTCGGCCAAACGGCGACAGGAACCCGAAGACAGAGACCACGGCCTCACTGTGATAAACGTGGTAACGGCCAAAAACGCCGCGCCAAGATCCCGGTCGGCACAGAGAAAAGACGTTAAGGTTTTGACGGTCTCATCCCCGCCAGTGCAAAGCTCTAAGAAACCTCCCTCCATTTCTTTCGGCCCGGAAGACCAATGGTTCAACGACGCCCCGGAAAACCCCCCATGGTCATTACGGCCAGAGTGGGAACCGGCCTCGTCAAACGGATCCTCGTCGACACAGGGGCTGACTCAAATATCATGTTCCGCAACGTGTTCGACGCACTAGGGCTAAAAGATGCCGACCTGACGACTCACCAGCACGGGGTCATCGGATTGGGCGACCACTTCATCAAACCGGACGGAGTAATATCCCTACCAATCTCGGTGGGGCAGGCCCAAGGCCGAAGGTCGGCGATGGCCGAGTTCGTAATCCTCCGAGACTCCACTGCCTACAACATCATCTTGGGAAGAAAAACAATCAACGATTTCGAAGCCATAATCAACACAAAGCTGCTAGTCATGAAGTTTGTTACCGACGACGGATCCATAGGGACTATAAGGGGAGACCTCGAGACGGCGGTCGCTTGTGACAACGCCAGTCTCTCCCTTAGAAAGAAGTCCAAGGAAGCATCTGGTGTGTTCCTAGCCGACCTCGATGCCAGAGTGGACGACAAGCCGAGGCCAGAACCAGAAGGAGATCTGGAGAAGTTTAGAATTGGTGACGAAGTGGAAAAGTTCACATTCGTTAACAAGAACCTCCCCCATGAGTTGAAGGAACCCTTGATCGAAATGATAAGAGCCAACAGTGACTTGTTCGCCTGGACACCAGCCGACATGCCGGGCATAGACCCAAAAATCATCTCACATCATCTAGCCGTCAAGACGGAAGCACGCCCGGTGGCCCAACGGAGGAGGAAGATGTCGGCGAAGAGAGCAGAGGAGGTGGCCAGGCAGACGGCCAGCCTCCTAGAAGCAGGCTTCATACGGGAAGTGGACTACTCGACATGGCTCTCGAATGTGGTATTGGTGAGAAAACACAACGGCAAGTGGAGAATGTGCGTGGACTATTCTAACCTTAACAAAGCATGCCCCAAAGATTGCTTCCCCCTCCCCAACATAGATGCACTCGTCGAGCCGCGGCAGGATATCGGTATCTAAGTTTCATGGACGCCTACTCGGGTTACAATCAGATACCGATGCACCGTCCTGACGAAGACAAGACGGCGTTCATAACGCCAGGAGGAACTTTCTGCTACAAGGTAATGCCATTCGGCCTGAAAAATGCGGGAGCAACATATCAAAGACTGATGAACAGGATATTCCATGACCTCATAGGGAAAACAGTCGAAGTCTATGTGGATGACATCCTGGCAAAAACAACACGACCTGACGACCTCTTGAACGACCTGGCAAGGGTATTCGCGTCCCTCCGTCAACACGGCATGCGGTTGAACCCCCTTAAGTGCGCCTTCGCCATGGAAGCTGGCAAGTTCCTGGGATTCATGATAACCCAGAGAGGGGTAGAAGCCAACCCGGAGAAATGTCAGGCACTACTCCAGATGAAGAGCCCGGGTTGTACCAAGGACATCCAAAGATTGGCAGGGCGGTTGACCTCATTATCCCGATTCCTCGGAGCTTCGGCAACAAAGGCCCTGCCATTCTTTAACCTCATGAAGAAAGGGATGACGTTTGAATGGACGCCCACATGCGAAGAGGCCTTTCGGCACTTCAAGGAAATCCTGGCGGCGCCACCCGTCCTCGGGAAGCCAAAGGACGGGGAGCCACTATACCTATACCTCGCCATAACGAGTGAAGCCCTAGCCGCAGTTCTGGTACGGGAGGACGGAAAAGCTCAACAGCCAGTCTATTTCATAAGCAGGGCCTTACAAGGGGCAGAATTAAGATATAGCAAGTTGGAAAAGCTAGCCCTAGCACTTCTAACCTCCTCACGAAGGTTAAAGCAATACTTCCAGAGTCACCAAGTTGTCGTGAGAACGGACCAAGGGATCCGACAAGTACTCCAAAAACCCGATCTGGCAGGAAGAATGATGACTTGGTCTATCGAACTGTCCCAGTATGACATACGATACGAATCCCGGCAAGCCATCAAGGCGCAGGCGATGGCGAATTTTCTAGTAGAAGTAACGGGGGATCCAAGCGAAGAAGTGGGTACACGGTGGAAGCTCCACGTGGACGGAGCCTCCAACCAGACCTTCGGAGGTGCCGGGATCATCCTGGAAAGCCCGATTGGGGTTGTATACGAACAGTCGGTCAGGTTCGAGTTTCCCATCTCGAACAACCAAGCAGAATATGAAGCCCTTATAGGAGGCCTAACCCTAGCAGAAGAAGTCGGCGCAAGAAGACTAGAAGTATGCAGCGATTCCCAAGTCGTCACCTCCCAAGTAAACGGTAGCTACCAAGCCAAAGACCCTTTGCTACAGAAATACTTGGAAAAGGTTAAAAGCTTGAGCCAAAACTTCGAAGAGGTCACGGTCCACCACGTACCTAGGGAAAGGAACACACGGGCAGACCTCCTATCAAAGTTGGCCAGCACTAAGCCAGGGGAAGGGAACCGGTCTCTCATCCAAGGCATGACAAGAGAACCGGCAATCACACTGCACATGACAACCCTAGGTCCTTCATGGCTAGACCCCATCACCGACTTCCTAGAACACGGCAAACTCCCTAGTGATGAAAAGGACGCGGCAAAATTGAGAAGGGAAGCAGCCAAATACGCCGTCATCCAAGGACAGCTGTTCAGGAAAGGGCTCAACCAACCCTTGCTGAAGTGCCTGCACCCCGACCAGACGGACTACGTCCTCAGGGAAGTCCATGAGGGCTGCTGTGGGCACCACATCGGAGGCAAGGCCCTAGCGAGGAAACTAATCCGAGCCGGGTACTATTGGCCGTCGATGATGGCGGATTCCAAAGAGTTTGTTAAAAAATGTGTAAAGTGCCAACAAAACGCCAATTTTGCCAGGGCGCCGGCCTCCGAGTTAAGCTTGCTAACGACCTCCCGGCCATTTTCTCAATGGGGAGTCGACCTCTTAGGGCCCCTCCCGGTCGGCCCTGGGCAAGTCAAATACCTCGTAGTCGCAATTGACTACTACACCAAATGGATAGAAGCCGAACCACTAGCTAGCATATCCTCGTCCAATTGCAGGAAATTCATGTGGAGGCAGGTGATAACGCAATTCGGAATACCGGAAGTCGTCATCTCAGATAACGGCACGCAATTTACTGACAAAAAGTTCATGGAATTTCTCAACGGCCTGGGTATAAAGCAAAGGTTCTCTTCGGTAGAACACCCTCAGACGAACGGACAAGTGGAGGCCGCCAACATGGTTATCCTTTCAGGGCTGAAAAAGAGGTTTGACAATAAAAAGGGCGCTTGGGCCGATGAACTAGCAGCGGTTCTCTGGTCCTACCGAACAACTGAGCAATCCTCCACTAGGGAAACTCCTTTCCGACTAACGTACGGGGTGGACGCAGTAATACCCGTAGAGATCGGTGAGCCGAGCCCGCGGTTACTTTTGAAAGGAGTGGAGGAAACCATAGAAAAAGACCTGATAGATGAAGCCAGGGAAATGACCCATTTGACAGAAACGGCGATGAAACAAAGAATGGCTCTGCGATACAACACCAAAGTGCTCAAGAGAGAATTCGAGCCAGACGACCTCGTCCTGAGGCGAAATGATATCGGCTTGCCGGCTCCTGGAGAAGGCAAGCTAGCGGCAAACTAGGAAGGCCCTTACAGAGTCAAAAAAGTGATGGGAAAAGGAGCCTTCAAGTTAGAAAGGCTTGACGGCAAGGAAGTCCCGAGAACATGGAACGCGAACAATCTAAGAAGATTCTACTCCTAAAGGATGGCACGACGAGCCGACCAGCCTAGCTAAGTAGTCAATTTGCAAATTTAACTTTTGAACTTATCAAAGCGACTTACGAGTCCTTTATACGATTACCGAATAAGATATACTTGTGCAAACTTTCTATTCTGTTTTGTCACTCAATTCTCCAGATAAACTATCTCGTCACAACCAGCGACGACGCGCGACCCCGGGACTGATCACCCCGGGAACCCGTTAACCCCGCTGGTGAGAAAGGCCATGGGCCATTAACATAAACGACGACAATAAACCAAAAACGGTTGATAGAAACGATAAAACGACTAGACGAATAAGAAAGAGTTTACCACGACAACACGAGCAAACGACTAAAAAAGGTCATTGTTCACAAGCCAAAATAAAACGGCCAAAATCAAATTGTTCATAAGCCAAAACGGCTAAAATCAAAACTGTTCATAGGCCAAAACAAAACGGCTAAACAAAAATTTCAAACAGAGGATTCATTTCTTGGGGGCGTCGACAACTTTGCCATCCTGAATGATTTTGAGAACACCAATCGCCGACGTATCAAATTCGGGAGCAATGACTTTGACCTGAGCCTTAAGAGCCTCCTCGGTCGCCAAAATTGCACCCTTCCCCTGCTTCAAAACATCTTTGTACTTGGCCTTCCACGCTGCTAATTCGGCCTCCACGACCTGCTTTTCCTTCTCTATCTCGGCCACCCGCTTTTGCGCAGCACCGACCTGGCTCTCCAAGGTCATCTCACGCTCGACAAGACGAGAAACCGTGGCGCCCGACTCTTTCAACTTCTCCTCAGCAGTGGCAGCTTTCTTCTCGGCGGCAGTAGCCTTTTTTTCGGCGGCGTCAAGCTTCTCATTTGACTGGGTCAACTGCTCCCGGAGAGTTTCAACTTCACTTTTTAGTTCATTATTCGCTTTCCCAGCAGATTCTAACCTTCTGCGGAGGGACTCCATCCCGGATAGCTCAAACTCTGCCTTCCGGGCTATCACGGCGCCACGCAAGAGGGTACGGTACATCCACCTCGCCTGCCCGGCAAGGGAAGACTCATGGAAGTGCTCCTCGGTACCGGGGATCAGCTGGGAATCAATAAAGTTCCCGGCATCAAAGTTCCTCTCCATGACGGTAAGAGCTCCCTCGGGACTGGAGGACGTCTTCCTCTTCCTCTTAAGGCTGGGGACCTCTTCCACCTCCTCATCAACATCCAGGTTAGACGCCGAACCCCCGGTGCCTATCACTTCACGAAAGGGGGAGGCATGAACTGCTGCGTCGCCCCCGACCTGGGGAGTTTGGGTCGAGGTCCCGGTTCCATCAGCCGCAGCTTCTTGCTCGGAAGTAGCCTTGCCCTCCGGAAGAACCGCAGGCTTCTCGGCAGCAGATTTTTCTTTATCCCCTTCGTCGTCGCTGCCGCAGAGGAAAGTTTGAAACAAGTCGGGAAGGCCCGTCACCGACGCAGACATCTCCACTGCAGGAAAGCAAAGAAGGTCGGTTAATCGCAGCAAGTTATCAGCAAAAGCAAAAAGATAAAAGGTAAAGTAAAAGTTTCTCACAGATATAATTACGACCGGACTCCCGGTCACCCATGAGGAGGTGGGGATTTACTTGGTTCTTCCCAAAGACTGCCATCAACACCTCGGCAATCTGCTTATCCACCGCCGACATACCTCCATAGGTTACCTTAATAAAGGTATTGGACCCTGCTCCGAAATTCCAATAGGTCGGGATGAGCCGTACCCCCTCCAACGACAACCAAAAGGGATGACGACCTTTGACAGTGCGGACCTTAAAATATTTGTCCTTAAACCCGTGGTAAGAATCTTCAAACAAACCGAAGATCCTCCGACCCTGGGCAGACCGGAAGGACATGAACCCCTTTTTGTGCTTCCCCTCCTTTGAAGGGTTCGTAAGGGTGAAAAAGAAGAGAAAAACATCCACAGACATCGGCAGTTCGAGGTATTCACAAACCATCTCGAAACAGCGGATCGAGGCCCAACTGTTCGGATGCAACTGCGACGGCGCCACGGAAATTCGACCTAAAAGCGCCATTTGAAAGGCTGAGAACGGAATACGAACTCCGACTTGGGTGAACATGGCCTTGTAGAACCAAATCCAGTCGGCGACTTGGCGAGGTTGGAAGTTGATTTCGTACAGGCGCTCATGAGGGGCCGGGACAAAGACGTCATAATTAGCTTCCTCGTCAGTTCCCCCACACAAGTACTAGGCTTGTCGGAACTCGGTGAGCTCCTCCTCGCCCATTTGGTTGGGTGAATCCTTCACGTCGGAAACAACCCAGGCATACGGATCATACGCCGCGGGGTTAACGGAAGCCCGGGAGACCGTGCGAGCCATACCTACACGGGGGGATCATCCAGTTAGTCTAAGAGATCGGTAGATCGGTTGCTCAGTTCAAGCACACCACTACTCCCCAACTAAGGACAAAACACTAGAGGTGGACAGGGAAAAGCCTACCCTGGAATGGCTCCCCCCTAACACGTATAACCGCCATTGGAAGGCCACACAACAGCAACAGAACCAGGCAACAAGCATACAAAAATAATGCATAAAAGGGAGAATGATTCGAAAGTTACCTAAACTGATGAAAAGAAGATGAAGTTGCAAGTCTGGAAAAATGCAAGAAGGATGAACAAAGGCACCGCAGCAACGCTCTGAAGTCTCGCAATAAGGAAGAGGAAGGAGAGGAATGGGAAGTGTGGAAAAGCACAGAAGCATAGAACCGATCGTTTAAAAACTGCTTCCCCAAAGCGCGAAACACCTGGGGGCAGAATAGTCTTTTCAAACAGGGTTTTTCCACCCCATTATGAGCATTCAATGCTCGGCACAAGGAACGAAGCGATGAAACGGTTGCTTATGCAACCAAGGGACACGCGCGTTGAGGGCATATCCTTCCCACGAGCGGCCGACCAGACGAGATGCGAGACGACACGCCATTGGTAGCTCCCACGACTACCATTGGCGCGTGGGGGCACTGTTACGGCCTGGCCCAAGGTCCGCACGGGTCGACCCGACCCAAGCTCTACCCGACCCGGCTGCGCGCCCTCCAACCGGCCCGGACACGCGTCCTGTACGGCTCGCACGCGGCTGCAGGACAACGTCCTTGAGAATATGGGCCTGTTCCCATAAGGGACCCATTACTGACATGTATATAAAGGGAAGATTGGCTCTTCCCACGAGGTACGTCATATCCTTTCACCTCATTATTCTACCCGCCTGCACGTCGCTGACTTGAGCGTCGGAGTGTCTTTGCAGGTGGCATCCCCCCCTCATCCTCTCTCCAGAACGAGTGCTCGTCTGCTCAACTCACCCGCAACCAGTGCGACCCAAGCTAAGGCGTCCCCGCCCCCTTACTTGCACACCCGACCTGTCCGGAACCCGACAACCGAACATAACATAATATATATCAACTAATAATTATTTTTTTATTTTATATTATTCTTGCATAGTAAACTAGTCTGCTGTATATATATCTTGACTCTTACAGAGATTAAGTTCGTTCTTATTGTCTTATAACGAAATATACTTCTCCTTTCTTGAGAAAATTAAATGGTACCTATAAAAGATATTCTTATTTTTAGGTTAGCATGAGAAGTATGTTAGAATAAAAAATAATTTATAACTTAGAACTTACTTTTTGAGAAGTAAAAATTGTTATAACTTAATACAAATGACTTTAATATTATGACTATTTAGTTATTAAATTTAAAAAAATATTTGATAATCTAAATAAATTAATTAAAAACAGTCAAAATTTATCTTATTTACTATTTATTAATTATTATAATAATTTATAAATATTAAATAAGATAAATTTTAGTTTTTTTTTTCTTTCAAACATTACCATTAAACTTATAATTAAAACAATTTATTACACATGCAAGCGCATCATTAATTCAAACAACAACAAATTTCTAATTAATGATTATAAAATAAAGTCAAGGGCTAAATGAGACTCAAAATTTTCTAATAATTAAGCATTAAATTACAAGTATGTTATATATACATAAAATTTAACTATTAATCACCATGTATAAAATATGTATTTGACATATTATAAAAAAAATTAGAAAAAGTATACGGAACCAAGAGGTTACCAGCCAAAAACTAAACAAAACTACATTAATTTATATTAATAATTAATTTTAAATTTTTAAATTCAAAATTTAAAAAATTTAAAATTGATTAACTAAACCTAATTAAAACCTATAAAAACATTCCTCTTCTCTCTCACATTAACCTACCCACTTCTAACAATCACACACACAAATCTCTCCCTCACCGTCAGGCCCTCTCCGCCTCTCCACCGCGACCCACTCCTCCGATCGCTTCCGCTTCCAACCGGAACTGTCTTTACCAGATCGAGAGCTCGTGAACCTTATGTTCGGACTCGGGTTCAGGTCTCAAAGCTTCCGCGCGTCAACGCACATGACTTCCCCTCGGAGCCAGCATCAACAGTGACAGAAACAGGCGCGTCGAGACCGAGTAGCTCCAGCATAGGCCTGAGGAAGCCTCCTCGGAGCACCATTTCAACGGCGGCCTGGCACATGTGCCAGTTTTCAGTCCACAGTAGTCCAACGTCATCGTTAACCGGGTTAACCGTTCGCCCACATGCTTCGAAAAGTAGAGACTGAAAAAGAGCTACACAGAATATATGTTCTTGCTTTTGAAGGTGGACTTGGTTGGAGGGTACTATGATGCAGGTGATCATGTGAAGTTTGAATTATCAATGGCTTTCACAGTAGTCGCACAGTAGCAGCATCATCACGATGTTGCTCTCTGCGTTTTGGAATATTAGGTACCATTTTGATGATTAAAGAGACGCAAACTATACAATTACAGAAATATAAAAAAATATTCATTTAATATGAAAAAAAATATCCTAATACTTAACAAAAGAAATATCCAGTTATATTTTAGCAAAAATAATTAAATATCTATAAATTTTTTAAAAAAAAAATATGAAATTCTTAAAGAAATAGAGACATTCACATTTGCAATATAAAAAAATTCGAAAAATATATAAAAGAACATCCATTTAGTATGAAAAAGAAACATTCTGATACTTAGCAGAAGAAACAACCATATATATTAATTCGTAGAGATTTTGGATTCAACAAAGATATTTTGGCTGATTTTTTACTAATAGCCTTTTGGTTCCTAGCATTGCTCAAAAAATTATTATACTACCAAACAATAAGTTTAATTATTGGTTTATTAAAGGTCTTATTATTTTAGGGTAAAATATTTTTTTGGAATTTATCAAAAATTTTAAAAATATCCCTAAATTTTATTTTGTTTTAATTTTGTCTTTAAAATTTTTTATTTATATCAAATATATCTCTGACAATTAAATTTTTAAAAAGTTTAAGATCAATTTGATTAATGTTTGGGTGTACTGTGTGAAGGTACCAGATTTTAGAGGGTGAGGATTGAAGAAGAAAGGAGACTGAAGATTGAGGAAGAGAGCAGAGGAAAATGAACTTTATTGATTACTCAGCAAAATGAATGAAAATCAATTCAGTACAATAGCATGCGTCTACTTATAGAGAGTGATGGAAGCTTCTGGAGGTCTTAAGGGTGTGGAAAGGTGTGACTTATGCTAAAGGTGTGACTTGTGTTAACTCATAACAGAGCTACCTGTCTTAACTAACACTCTCATCATAACACCTATCATCATCTCTACTTGTCTTTGTTCTGTTTTGTTGACAGCTATACACTTATCATCATCTTCAGCAAACTTCATTCTACTTTGTTGAGGATGAACAATTCTGACTTCCAGCAATAAGTTGCTGATCATGAACAGTGAGCTTGGCACAGAAATGGAGAAAGCTCTCTGAGGGTATTGCCTTTGTAAGAATGTTAGCTAGCTGCACTGATCCCTAACAAAGTGTAGATCAATCTCGAAGTACTTGGACTTGGAGATGGAGGATAGGATTGGCAGCAAGCAAAACGGCGCTGAGATTGTCACAATACAACATTGGTGCTTTGGGTGATGGATACAACAATTCACTCATCATGGTTTTTATCCAAATTAACTCTGCTACTGCATCTGCCATACTTCGATATTCAGCCTCAGTACTTGATCTAGCTACTGTCGACTGCTTTTTTGATGCCTAAGAGATCAAATTTGAGCTAAGAAAGACACAATGATCACTGGTGGACTTCCTATCATCTGGATCCCCAGCCCAGTCTGAGTCACTATAAGCAGTTACGCCCATAGAGAAATCCTATTTTATATGTAAGCCGTAGCTAGCTGTGCCACTCAAGTATCTTGGTACCTGTTTAACCATTCTCCGATGACAGTCCAAAGGAGCTTGAACAATTTGAGACAGCCTGTTAACACTGTAGCAGATTTCAGGACTTGTTATTGTGAGATACTGCAGGCTGTCAATGATCGATCTGTATAGCTTTGGATCATAGAAGCTAGACCCACTAAGAGCTAAGACCTTCACAGTGGATGGTAGAGGTGTGTGGCAGGAGGCACAGCCAACCATACCAGCTTTCTTGAATACTTTCCCAACATATTTCTGCTGAGTGAGCACTAGACCACCATCACAAGTTCTGGTTACTTGAATTCCAAGAAAGTAGTATAGGTCTCCCATATCTTTGAGAGAAAACTTTTTGTTCAGCTTAGCTATCACATCTGTTACAAGCGCAGAAGATTCACCAGTCACAATGATATCATCTACATATACAAGCACATAAGTTTGGAGTTCATCAACAGTTTTGACAAAGACTGAGACATCATACTTGGTAGTTGCAAAACCAATCTCCCTTAATTCACTTGCCAGCTTATGATACCACTCTCTTGGGGCTTGCTTCAGCCCATAGAAAGCATTTGTAAGCTTGCATACTAAGGAGGGATCTCCTTGTTCATACCCTGGAGGCTGTCTCATATAAACTTCCTCCATTAAATCATCATGCAAGAAGGCATTATTAACGTCTAACTGTCTGATTATCCAAGATTTGGATACCGCAATGGATAGCAACAATCTAATGGAAGTAGGCTTCACCATTAGGCTATAGTTCTCTGTGAAGTCAGATCCATGTTTTTTAGCATACCCCTGAGCTACCAGCCTCGTCTTGTGCTTTTATAAAGAGCCATTTGCATTGCATTGTATTTCAGCCTGAATACCCACCTGCTGCTTATGGTTTCTCTATTGGGTGGAAGCTTATGGAGATCTTAAGGGTGTAGAAAGATATAATTTGTGCTAAAGGTGTGACTTGTGCTTATTCATAAAAGATTTATGTGTCTTAACTAACACTCTTATCATAACACCTACACTACAAGGTTTTTATTTATTTGTGGCAGTTTTTTTTCTTATTTGTGGAGGTTTATAACCCCCACCAAATAGTTTGTGGAGGTTTCTAAAACCTCCAAAATTTGAGGTGCCACGAGGTCTTTTGTGGAGGTTTTTAAAAACCTCCACAATTTATTCAGTGGGGGGTTTTATGTATGTTTAGTGGGAGTTTTATATTAGACTTTTATGGAGGTTTAAAATCACTTTTGTGGCAGTTTAAAACTCCCACAAATTGATTTTTTAATTTAACAAAAATTAACTATTTTGTGAGATTTTCAAACCCCCACAAATTCTATGATTATTTGTTTCTTTTTAATTTCAAATCATTCATTAATCTCATCTTATTTACATACTCTCAAATTAAAAATTTATTTTTTAATATCAAAATTTAATAAATATAGATGCCATGGAATATAGAACTGAAAAGTGTTCCTCCTAGATTTTCATTAATATATAATTGGTCCTTGCTGTTACAAATCAATAAAGAATTGATTCCTCGACTGAAGAATCAAAATCTAAAGGGAAATATAAATAAATAACCATCAGAACCAAAAACCAAAATAAAAACTAATGTGGGATATATAATACACATTTATACAAAACAAACAACAGTGTACAGTGTTACAAATTTACAATTTTTGCTCAAGGTTAACATAGATTATTGATTTTACAATATGGTTCAAAAGTGATGAATTACTTCACCTGTTTTCCAGCAACTTGAAGACTGTCTCAACCAGTGAGTGAATTGTTAGATTGTGCCTGTTCAATCCAACAGTACCAGAGAAAACATTGAAGCTTTCAAGCTCTGATGTGGTTTCTAATACACCTTCCAGCACCTTCTCCATTCCTATATGCTTGAAGGTATCTATGTTTTCTACTTTGTCTTTCATCATCCAAATCGCAAACTCTATGGATAAGTTCAATCTGTATAGAAACATAATATGAAGTTAACATTCTGATAACACAAGATCATAATGACGAGAGTAAAACTTACTGTTGGTGCTGCGGCCATAACAACCTTTAGCTGGTTGAAGCATTCTGATCCACTAAAGTAGAGATAACATTAAATTGGGTGCAAAATATCATTAATATACAAAGTAGAGATGACTAAAATTAAAGGAAGATATCATAATCAAGAATGGAAAAATAGATGTCACTAAAGTAGAGATAACACTCACGTCTCACATTATGCCCAACCCAAGAATCTATAATTCAGTCATGTCAAACCAAGTTCTTAGACATTCAGAATCTATAAATTGATCAATCACAACTTTCGTTGACTTATTTTATATTTTCTAATATTTATTGTTATGTTCTAAGACAATTAACAACTAAGTTCTTACACTGGAGGCATGTATCCAATTAAATGCACCTAAATTGTTCAGAGTCAAGTTGAGATTCACTGAATGCCATAGAAACTTGACCTTTTGGTGTAGAAGAAAGTAGTTACCAGATTCAAGTGATGAACATGTTTTAAGACCTTCAACTCTGAAAGAAACTCTGTTGATCCTTGAACATTGATCTTCTTAATTGCTGCTTTCTGCATTGAACAAAATTATGCAGATAAAGAACTAAATGGTTAAAGATAATTTATTTTTCCTTTTAATTCTGGAAGATTATATAACATTATTAAAGATATAATTGGCTTGTTCTTACTTGGCCTCTCAATTCTGCAAAATAGACAGCTCTGAATCTATCCTGACCAATTTTGTTATCAGAGCTGAAGTTATTTGTAGCCTTGGCTAGTTCTTGATAAGAGAATTCCATTGATTTTCCTGCCATAATTGTCGGAAGGCCAGAAGCACTAGCAGCTGGGGATCCTAAAGTTTCATATTCACCACTGCTAGATGCTTTACAAGGATAAGGAAGAAAGAAACAAAAGGTGTTATTATTATGAATTCATGATCACAACATAATTAATTCATTGAACATTTTAACATTGTGTCATAGTTAATATAACTTAATCAACTAGAAAGAAACAAATAGTAGATTAAGAAGCCTAGAATTTCAATAAAATACAGTTACCATCTTGGGTTGAACTTGATATAAAATCTTCTGTTGGTAATTTAATTTTTTCTTTTTCCTTCTGGAATTATCTAACACAAGCACAAATTAATAATGGCAGAACCCAACTTGTTCCAGCTATAGATATTCCAACAGCAACACCTTTAGCTAGACCTGTTTATATATAAAAATAATTAAAAAAATTAATAATTTTAAGACCTGTTTATATATTAAAGTAAGTACTCTTTTCAAGAGTTAATATGGTTTCCCATCAGGTAACTATCAAAGATGACAATTATGATTTCCTGTTTTCTCTTCTATCCCTTTTTTTCTGAAGACACGGAGTCCGGGAGAAGGAGATTTAAATCGAAATAAAACAGCTGATCATGTACAAGACCAAGTAAAGGCATGCAAGAAAGGAGCACAATTGAATATACCTCATCAACATAATGAATGTTACGCTAGTCAGCAGTATACATCAGAACATCCTGTTAAAAGATAAAAAAGGATACAATAAATTAAAAAGCGAAACATTTCCTCTTACATTGAATCATTTCAATAATGAAATTTTGAGAAATAACTCTCCTTATTTAACAATAAAAACCATTTGACCAGAAAAGAATGAGATTCTTATGAAAGAGATGAGATGAGATGAGTGATCAAGATACCTTTTTGGTTAGACCATGAGCTGACATAACATCATAGAGCTTGTGCATAAGCATTTCTTCTTCGCCCTATTAATTAGAACTCCATAACTTAGTGATGAATTAGTGTTGATGAATTAATATTTAATACAAACATGTCACATAGAAAAATAAATCATTATTCGAAAATTCATTGATACATGCCACCAGAAATTAGTATCACAATCCCAATAGATACCAGAAAGTACTTTCTCTCTTACAAACTTCACATTTGTTATTTGTTACTGAAAAATGCAACAAACTAGGACTATCTAAATGAAGTATGTAATTTCTATTTCAAAGAGAATAGCTAAAATAGTAAAAAAGCACAAATTAAATTAGAGACAAGAAAATTCAAGGGTAGTGCCAAGCAAAGAACCTGAAGTTTTTGCAATTCATGGAGCATTGATCTGTAGGCTTCCATAAGGATCTCATTCTGCTTATCCATATGTCTATTTCAACTTAAAAATCAGAATCAAACCAGGATAAGCAAAAATATCAACACTAATTGTTTCGCCATCAAGTTATTAAATAATCACAAAAGTAACAAGTCAAATCCGAAATCAGAGAAGTAATCAATCAAACTAATTAATATAGAGAAAATCACAAAATTAACAAAAAAGAAGCTTCCATAGGAATGCACAAAAGAACGCAGAAGGAGATCTCAGAAGTTACCGTGAAGTGATCTCAGGAGACGCGCCGAAGGAATAGCTCCTCCTTCAACAATCACGTTCACCACTTCCTCTGCAAGACACAACCACCGAAGGATTTACACCAAGAGACATGCATGACCGAATTTGCCAAAAACCGAAATGAAGGTAGCAACACGCTAGGAGATCGTGGAAGAGGAATGGAGGATTTACCGTTTTGGCGAGATCGGCAAGCGCGTGAGTGGCGCACTTGGCGGCGGCTCGATCTGACTCCTTCCATGAGAAAGTGGAGTTGAGGATAGAAACCTGCTCCTGGACCTCGGCAAGAATGGCGTCGCGGGCGTCGCTGGTTACTCTCCCTCGATCTCAGCGCTACGGCGAGTTTGATTATGACAATGGCGAAGAGATGAATACTGCGATGGCGAGTAAATCTGCTAGGGTTTCATTCTCCCTCTTCTTCCTCTTCCAATTTTTTTGGTCAAGTTTTTGTTTGGAGTTAAATTTGTTTGGGCTTAATCAGAATAGGTTAGAGACTGGTTATTGGTTTAGAAAATTGGGCTTAGAAATTTAAACTAGTTTTAATTAATGGGAGTTTTATATTTTGCCATAAATAAAATATGTTACGGAGGTTTTCTAAAACTTCCACAAAAAAATTCCCATAAACAAGCAGAAATCTTGTAGTGCTATCATCATCTCTACTTGTCTTTGTTCTGTTTTGTTGACAGCTATATACTTATCACTGTGCACACAGCAGGAATTCTAAAGGTGGCATACACTCATATATATGGAGAAAAATGCAAGTTCAACCACTAATATGCTTAGGCTCATATTTTAGTTTTGGTTATGAAGGAGGTTATTATTTGTCTAATTTATATTTTTATTTATTTTATTTATTTTTTATTATAGGTTATTCTTGGACTGTATATGAGATGACTCATGCAAATGTGAAGGTAATATTGTTCTACAAAGACAAATTAAAAGACAATTAAATTCATATGTATAAATTGGCACGAAAATTACCATCAAATTTGCATCTAATTGTTTCTGTATTATATTATTCTTTTTTTTTTTTTGCTGTTGTAGCTACTATTTACTGTGTTTGCTTCTACAGTTTTAGAAAAAGATCGACTATTTATAAAATAAAAAGTTCATTTCTTTGAGATAGATACTAGCAGACTCTTCTTCACGGAAGATGAGACTGAATGTGTGAAAATAATTAAAAGAGCCTAAGGTGCCATCCTTTCAAATTGCAAGAAAAGTTTTCTAGAGTAGGAGACTACAATTGCATTGCATCATGTAAAAAATGTTTGTCTTTGTCATTACTGATTCCTTAAAATATGTTTGACTAATGTAACTCGTTTTCCTCGGTGGAACTTTCTATCCAATATAACATTCTATGTATAATACAATTTTTAATAAGGTAGTGAATTTTTAGAAATTGACATGTTATTTTAAATATTTCATTTAAGTTATTGAATTATAATATTTGGTCGCAAATATCTTCTTTGGATGGACATATACTACCATCTTGAAAATTCCAACAACCTGCAGAGAATTAGAGAAACATTACTAATACAGAAATACTATACTTCAATTAAGAAGAAAAAAAAAATTAAAAACAAGAAAGAACAGAAGTCTTGGCAGTCTACAGGTAGAGAAAGCATTTATTAGCCACATCAATTATGCCAAAAAAAATTTACAGAGACATGTGCAATGAAGAACCAAATTGTTGGCAAGAGAATACAATTGGGGGAAGAAAATTATTGATCCCACTATTTATATGAAATTTTTTATATCTAGCATAAAAAAATTATGACAGACAATGATAAATCACTATAAACTATTAACTTTGTGTTGGTCGAGTGATAGAAAAATCGTTCTCTTTATAATAATCTCGTCTCCTTTGTGAAAGTCTGTAATAACCTAATAAGAGAGATAATCACGACTTTCCAAACCAGATCAGTCAAATTATGAATGCTACATTACTACTCATTACTTACTAATTAGTATCCTTACACAACTATAATATTTTTACATCATAGCAACCGCCTTAATTGAATTGTCCTTGCATTGAACATTTAGCATGGGACAATTTATTTGGATAAAATTATTGGTAAAAATGATCTTATATTTCACAATATTTTCTTATTTAATTTGAATCAAATGATAGAAATGAAAATTTTAAAGTAATTCATTTTAATTATGGCTTGCGTTTGGCACATTATCTAATAGAATTAGAATTTGTTAACAAGTATCCTGAAAACACTTTCATCCTCTTAATTAATGTCTTTATAATACTCTTTAGCTAGATTCATAAAATTAATGTAATTTGATTATTAAAATTTGCTAAAATTTAAATTGTCTAACTAAAAAGTTTTTAGAGACTAACTTGAGATATTATTCTAAATTTTTTGACAACTATAATTTAAAACCGTGCTATTTAATTACACCTGTGTTAACTTAAATAATTAAGTTTCAATATCGCTCTAATATTATCTAAATGTTTATTATCACAAATACTATATATAAAAAAGTTGATCAATTAAATAAAAAATTATTTTTATATATCTCAATATATTGTTCAAAATATATGATCAAAATCTGCTTACATAATAATAAAGGTACAACACTATTCACTTAAAAAAAGTGTTTAAATAACCATCACTTAAAATGTGAATTTTATATCATTTAATTTCTCTATGCATAATAATAAGTTTACATGTACAATATTATTGAACTCTGCACATTATTGCAAAGCTACTACATTTACATAAGAAAGATAGCATGGCAGCAACGCACATAAATTTAATTGTCTAATTAACACAACTACAAATTAAAAATAAAATAAAAAAAAAAGTTCAATATGCACTACTCTTTTGAATCGGGTGTATGAACCTCTATTGCTAATTAAATATATCTACTAAAAAAATGATCAAATTACACGTGAAGGTTCATTCGAACCTTGTACCACCCTTTTTTGAAACAACCCAAAAATGTCCATCCATATTTTACTACAGATCTTATGCTTTTGGATTCGTTTGCCTTTGATTCACCCATCTCTAAATAACGATTAATCACCAATAGAAGAAGATATAATAAAAAACGAAAACAAAAACTGTAGTATATTATAGCAATGTGATGAATTAGGTGATGATGATGGTGATAGGAAACTCAAGTAATTAATCAAGGCTAGTCTTAGGTGATTAGATGAAAAAAAATCTTTTGTGTTGAGGGAATTGAAGAGGTTCTAGTATTCTTATAATTGGTTTTTCTCTTTATGTTCATCACCTATTGTGTTATTGACTGTTTTTTATAATTGGATAGATTATGATAGTTGATAAGATAGGCAAATGAATGATGACAACTGTTGTAACAGATTATCATGATCTAATAATATTTTGATATGTGTCAATTATTGACTTGATGAATATTAGTGTAAAGTACGTGTATGCTGTATTTACTATTTAGTGTGTTTTGACTTTTGAATATGATTCTGTTTTTGGATAACCTAGGATTGTTTGTTAGTTATATATATTTATTGGCTATGCCAGGTTCAAGTTCAACTACTGTTTAAGGAATGTTATTTACTTATTTATTTTTTTCAAATGAAAATCAAAGTAGAATTAAACGGTAACAGATAATTGGATTGAATCTTGTTTCTTCAAGTAAGTAGAACTCCAATAGAACTTCTCAACCACTTAAAAATAGCTACTGGAATTAATTTCTAGTGATGATGTTAATAATATGGGTAATGTTTTTAATAAAACTTCATGTTCAGAGAGCATATATATAGCTCGATTAATTGTGTTTGGATGAAATTATATAATATTCTTAGTAAAATTTAAATTTAAATTGTTTGAAATTATATAAATATTGATAATATTTTTTTTTCTTAAGGTTATTTTATATTGGACAGTGTATCACTTTTTTAAAAAATACGAAATTTCTTGTTTTTAATGAAAAAACATTTAAATTGTTTGAATATAATATAAAATAAAAGTATTTTTATTAAATTATAATTAAGAACATAGATTTAAAATTTTTTAAACTGAATTTAAAAGACATAAAAAAATTTTTTAGACTGAAATTAAGAGGATGAAAGAGAGAACGGGAGGTAGAAAAAACAGAAGAAAGAGACGAAGAGAACGGAAAGAAAAAGAAGAGAAAAGAGGAATGAGAGAGAACGAATCAAGTCCACTGTCAATCCTTTTTTTAGACTTGTATATATCTTTTTTTTAACCTCTGCTGTGGTTTGTTGGGAGTGGAGTTGTGTGGCTTGACAGTAGCGGCCAGCAAAGGTAATTGTAAGGTAACAGTGTTTCCCTTTAGAAAGCAAAAAAAAAAAGGAAACTAGAGATAATGTTAGAGATCATGTGAAGCAAGTAACCAGTAAGCCCAGTAAGAGCCCAGCCAACCCCTCTTTCTATTTTTAGTCTTTTAGTTATTCTGTTTTCTCTATTTTTTTGTACTTACTGCTGAACTGTACTTGCAGAAACCTCTAGAAGTGTGTGTCAGTTAGTTTTTAGTCAGTTGCAAATGAGTGCTAGCTGTTAGGTTGCTGAGTTAGTTAGCCCATGTGCTAGAAGGTTCTAATAGTCTATAAATGCTCTTTCTCTCTGTAACTTGGTGATCACATTTTTCTACATAATGAGATTCAATTCACTCTTAATTCAGTTTTAACCTTTCTCTCTATTCTTCTTCTTTCTCTGAAACCTGCCTCTGGGGTCTGATACCTTTCATGGTATCAGAGCCATTGGCTTCACAGCATTCAACACACCACAAGTAACCAAGAGCTGTTCAATCAACAATGGCACAAAGCTTCATTGCAACACCAATCTCCATGAAACTGGATGAGAACAACTTCTTGCAGTGAAAGGATCAAGCAATCACAACTATAGAGGAGAATGATATGCTAAGTCACATCACAGGGAGAGGAATTCCTCATCAGTTCATAGCTTCGGAGAATGGCACAAACACAGCAATCAATCCAACTTATCAACAATGGAAACAGCAAGATGCACTCCTTAAGTCTTGGATATTGGCTTCCATGAGCAAACCTTTCACCACAAGAATGGTAGGCTACATGTATACACATTAAGTATGAAAAAGATTGGAAGATCATTTCTCCTCACAGATCAAAGCTAAGGTGATGCAGTTGAAAAACAAGCTTAGCACTCTTCAAATTGGAAGATCCGTAACTGAATATGTTCTGATGATCAAAAGCACGATTGATGCATTGGCCTTGGTAGGTGAATTGGTAAAAGAAAGTGATCATGTTAATGCAATCTTGCATGACTTAACTGAGAAATACTCTTCAGTATATACACAGTGCTTGCTAGATCTGAAAGCATTACAGTGGCAGAATTAGCGGCATTATTACTTGCTCATGAGAGCATGCTTGCAAAGTTTTGAAAACGTGCGGCTTTTATGCAAGCCAATATAGCACAGTTCAGAAACTATGATCAAAACTATCAAGCAAGGAGAGGCTTCAGAGGTGGATTTAGAGGAAGAGGAGCTCGATCATTTAGAGGAGGCAGGAGTTACTCTGAAGGAAGACAGATGCAAGAAAGAACAAATAGTGAACATTTCAGCAATGATGATAGACAGTTTGCAAATGGAAGAGGTCAATACAGCAGAGGCTAAAGGATGTACAATTCAAGGGAAAATAGTAGTAGGTCACAGTGTCAATTGTGCAACAAAATTGGCCACACTGCAAGAACCTGTTGGTACAGGTACAGTAAAGACCAATATGAGGAGGAGGATTATGGAAGAGAAGCCTACAACAACAGCCACAATCAAGTGTCTTAACCTGAGGCAAACTTCTGCAACATGTCAGCAACACCAGCAATAGTGCAAGATCCCAGCTGGTACCCTGATTCAGGGGCTACACACCACATGACACATGATGCAAAGAACCTGATGGAGAAAGAAGAGTACTGTGACAAAGAGGAAGTTATAATCGGCAATGGCACAGGTTTGCAAATTTCTTTTGTTGGAAATTCGTGTTTCAAAACTGATTTGAGCTCTAGATTATTGCACTTGAGAAAACTGTTATGTGTGCCTGAAATTACAACAAATATGATGAGTGTGCATTAATTATGCTGTGACAATCAAGTTTTCTTTGAATTCTATGATGATAGGTTTTGTATAAAGGCTAAAGAGACATGGAAAGTGGTGCTTCAAGGCATTATAAACAAAGGTCTCTATAAATTTATCAATCTACACAACCTACAAATAATTCCAGCTGCCTATTCTTCTTCTGTAAGAAAAAAAATGAATTTGTAATATGGCATGCTAGATTAGGCCATGCCAACCATTTAGCTGTTTCTAAAATTCTGAAAGCTTGTAATATTGCTACCTTACATGAGAAAATAAACTGTTCAGCTTGTTGCATTAGAAAATCTCACTAACTACCATTCCCTTCTTCACAATCCTTGTATAAACATCCTTTAGAACTTGTGTATTTAGACATTTGGGGGCCTGCTCCTATATCAGATCGCAATGGAAATCGGTATTTCGTCAATTTTATTGATGCTTTCTCTAAATATACCTGGCTTTATTTAATCAAATTTAGAGCTCAATTGAAAATAGTTTTTGAAAATTTTCAACAAACAGCTGAATTGCAACTAACACTAAACTCAAGATGTTATAGAGTGACAATGCTGCTGAGTATATTAGCCTATCAAAGACATTGCAAGAAAAGGGAGTGCTGCACAGATTCTCCTGTCTACATGTCCATCAACAAAATGGATCAGCAGAGAGAAAGCACATGCATGTTGTAGAGATGGGACTCATCCTTCTAGCTGGAGCCTCCATGCTTATTCAATTCTGAGGAGAAGCTTTTTGCACTGCTACAAAGCTTATTAACATCCTCCCAACACCAGTTCTAGATGGTGTATCCCCTACAGAGAAGCTACTTGGAAGAAAGCCTTTCCTATGAAAACCTGCGTGTGTTTGGTTGCCTATGTTTCCCATGACAAAGATCATATAACAAACACAAGCTAGACTTCAGATCCTCTCCCTGCACCTTTATTGGCTACAGAACAACACATAAAGGGTACAAGTGCCTCACTCAATAAGGCAAGGTCACACTAACTCCTAATGTGGTGTTCTTCGAAGATCAGTTCCCTTTCAAGCAAAGTACTATCAAAGCTAACCAAGAATCCTCTGTAAGTGAACTCTCATTGCCTACAATTCCAATATTACCAAAGCTGTCACCAAACTCACATGAAGATAGCCATCCCTCCTGCCAAAACCAGTCCTCAAGTAATCAATAAGAATCTGTAGATGACAGCACCTTCTAATCACTAAACCCTTCACCCAACCATCACAGCCAAAAAGTTCTTATAGAAGAGTTATCAACACCAGTCCCCATTCCTATTAATGACATTGAAATTGTTCTCCCTAGCTGTGAACCTGAACCAAACCCCACAATAGCTCTACAGAACATTCACCATATGATAACCAGAGGCAAAGTTGGAATTGTTAAACCAAAACTCTTTTTGGCAAGTGTTGAACCAAGAAGTGTCAAACATGCTCTCAAGGTACCTGAATGGAAGGCAACAATGGATCTTGAATATGAAGCATTGATGAAGAACAAAACCTGGGAGCTGGTTAAACTTCCCCTAAACAGAGATGCCATTGGAAGCAAATGGGTATTTAGGATCAAGTATAATGCAGATGGCTCCCTGCAAAAGCATAAAGCAAGACTAATTGCTCAGGGGTTTGCTCAGAAGCCAGGATCTGATTTCTCAAAAAACTATAGTCCAGTGGTAAAACTCACCTCTATAAGAGTGCTACTGTCAATTGCTCTATCAAGGTCATGGATGATCAGGCAGCTAGATGTTAACAATGCCTTCCTACATGTTGATCTAGTTGAGGAAGTGTACATGAAGCAGCCTCAAGGCTATGAACAAGGAGATCCTTCACTCGTGTGTAAGCTTATCAAAGCTCTCTATGGACTGAAACAGGCTCCAAAAAAGTGGTATTGTAAGCTTGCTAATGGCCTAAAAGAACTTAGATTCACAGCCACAAAATCAGATGTAGCAGTGTTTATTCGAAATGATGCAAATGTCAAAACCTACATCTTTGTATATGTAAATAATATAATTGTAACTGGTGAATCAGCTGAGATTGTTAAGGAGGTGATATAGCAGCTAAATTCAAAGTTTGCCTTCAAAGACTTAGGAGATCTGAACTACTTTCTAGGGATACAAGTAACCAAGACAAATGATGGAGGCTTAGTTCTTACATAACAGAAGTACATTGGCGAGCTCTTGAAGAAAACTGGTATGATAGGCTGTGCAACTTGTCACACTCCATTCCCTTCCACAACCAAGATCACAGCCCTTAGGGGAGCAAGCTTCAGTGATCCAGGCCTATACAGATCTATCATTGAAAGTTTACAGTACCTAACCATCACAAGGCCTGAAATTTGCTATTGTGTTAACAAATTGGCATAATTTGTTTAGTCTCCACTAGACTCTCACTGGAGAATGATGAAACAAGTGCTGAGATACTTAAGTGGCACTGCTAGTTATGGCCTACACATGAAGAGAGACACTGATCAGAGTACATCTATAAAGATTGTTGCCTATAGTGACTCTGACTAGGCTGAATACCCAGATGACAGAAAGTCAACTAGTGATTATTGTGTATTTCTTGGCTCCAATCTAGTCTCCTGGACCTCAAGAAAGCAAACAACTGTGGCCAGGTCTAACACTGAAGCTGAGTACAGAAGCATGGCAGGCACTGTGGCTGAGCTAGTTTGGATCAGAAACTTGATGATTGAATTGAAGCTGCCTGCTCCTGAAGCACAGTGATTTATTGTGACAATTTGAGTGATGTGCTTGTAGCAGCAAACTCTATCCTTCACTCCAAGTTCAAGCACTTCGAGATAGACCTCCACTTTGTCAGAAATTATGTCAACAACAAGCAAATCCAAATGAACCACATCATAGGAGCTGTGCAAGTAGCAGATATCCTCACCAAAGTGATACCCTCAGAAGCTTTCCTCAATCTTCGAGACAAGCTCAACATTAATGACTAACAAGCAATTACCAAGGAAGCAAACAGCACTAATCAAGATCATCATCAGCAGAATGAAAAAGGAAGCTAGAGATGATGTAAGGTAACAATGTTTCCTTTTAGAAAGCAGAAGAAAAGGAAACTAGAGATAATGTTAGAGATCATATAAAGCAAGCAGCCAGCAAGCCCAGTAAGAGCCCATCCAGCCCCTCTTTCTATTTTTAATCTTTCAGTTATTCTATTTTCTCTGTTTTCTGTGCTTACTGCTGAGCTGTACTTGCAGAAGTCTCTAGAAGTGTGTGTCAGTTAGTTTTCAGTCAGTTACAGTTGAGTGCTAGCTGTTAGGTTGCTAAGTTAGTTAGTACATGTGCTAGAAGGTTCTAACAGTCTATAAATGCTCTTTTCTTTTATAACTTGGCGATCACGTTTTTCTGCATAATGAGATTCAATTCACTCTCAATTCAGTTCTAATCTTTTTCTCTACTCTTCTTCTTTCTCTGAAACCTGCCTTTGGGGTCTGATACCTTTCAGTAATGGCGATGGAAAGAAAACAAATAATAAAAAATTTGATAGTAGAGTTTAAATAAGAGATGATAGAAATGATGATAAGAACGGGAGGGACAATATGATATTTTTAACAAAATTAACATACAATTAATGTTTTGTTAGTTTTGTCCCGAACAAATATTATTTTTTATGGGTATTAGATAAGTTTTAATTATTTATGGTTAATTTTATTAGCATTCAAATGTTTAATAGTTAAAAAATAGGGCAATTTACGTTATTAAATTGTTACACCCTCAATATTACGCAAATGCATTGTTTCAAAATTCAATACGCAAATACGTTGTTTTACAATTCTATATAAACCGCTATTGGTAGTAGCGGTTTACAGGTGTGCATAAACCGCTACAACCAGCCGCGGATTATGTGTGTGCGTGTGTGAGGGTAAACCGCTGCTGGCAGCAGCGGTTTAGGTGTGTGCATGTGTGAGTGTAAACCGCTATAGGCTATAGCGGTTTACGTGTAGTGTGCTGCCTATATAGTCAATACATATATATAGTTTCGTCTCCTTATATTGTAATTAAAATATAAATGTTATACCAAATAATTTTATTGAAAATTAAATAAACAAAAGGCACATGTATATATTTTTCAAAAAATAATGTAAATTGTACTATCTTCTAAGAATTAATGGAGGTCATGTATAATTCAGTTAGAGAGTAAATTACACCAAAAATAAGAACAAAAAATACTGTTTTAATATATTATGTGTATAATACACCTATATATCTCCCTATTTTTATGTACTCACGTATCTTTTTATTTTGTATATGTTTGATTAAAAATATTATTTATATACTAAAATAAATTATATAGGCGTACGATTTTTATGTACTCGCTGTAACATCTTAATTAGACTTTTCTTATTAAATATCAGAATTTTTTGTTTGTCAGTTTTTTTTCCTTAAAGACAAACATGACTTCTATGTTTTAACTCTTGTTCACTGAAAATAACTAAGTCTAGTTTTTACGTTCTGTTCAATTATTAAATTGAAAAATAATTTTAAAAAATATTATTTTTTTGCTAATTTTGCCATTCGATTTTATTTGTAATAAAAAAATCAAGAATAATTATCAGAATTTTTGTATTTTTTTCATAGCCATGTTTTATAAATAAATAATTTTTTGTACTATTATTTTTAGTATTCTTTTATAAGTTTTGATTTTTTTAATCAATTTTTCATTTATTTTGTTTGTTCATAGTAATATGTTTTTTTAGAATTTTTTTATATTCTCTAATGCATATTGTTATATTTTTGTAACGAAATTTTTAGTACTCATTATTCATATAAAATTTTTAATTATTTCTATTAATACATATTCTTTTGTATGGAACTTAGTTTTGTATGGAACTTAGTTAATTTTTATTTAATTTTGTATAATTTGACTATATAGGCAGCACACTACACGTAAACCGCTATAGCCTATAGCGGTTTACACTCACACACACACGTAAACCGCTGCTGCCAGTAACGGTTTACCCTCACACACGCACACACATAATCCGCGGCTGATTATAGCGGTTTATGCACACCTGTAAACTGCTACTAGTAGTAGCGGTTTATATAGAATTGTAAAACAACGTATTTGCGTATTGGATTTTGAAACAATGCATTTGCGTAATATTGAGGATAAAACAATTTAATAACGTAAATTGCCCTAAAAAATATGTTATACTCTATATAATATACATAAAAGAATATAAACTTTTTTTATAAATTAAATATAAATAATAGTAATACTTTAATTTTAAAAATTGAATCCGTCATTAAACTACTCTAGCTACTAATTTATTAATTTAAAAATTTAATCTGTTAAATCATAATTCAATTAAAAAATTAATTTATAATATAATAATGTATAAAATTATAAATAAATACATAAAAATATAAATATTAAAAATACATAAATTAAAAATACAACAGCAACTATAGTCTCATAATTCTATGTAAATAAAGATTTAAAAACTAAATTAAATATTAGATACTAGATAGTAGTTGAAACTATAGATTCAGAAGTTTAGATCAAATTCATTTAACTAGAGTTCAATTGAAATATATTTAATTTAATCTTTTAATATATATACAAAATTATTTACATATTATATATTATGGAATCATTAAAAAATAATAAAAAAAATAACATTTTTCAGTTAATAACAACAACAACAATGCAATAGAAGATAGTTACAGTAAAAATTAATATATCCTAGTGTTTAAATTAATATATTCTAATATTTTGTTTTGTATTAAAAGTTATAACTAACAAATTGTATAATTAAAACCCATTATTTTTCAATTGGGCCCAATAGCTAATTTCAATTTTTAATTTCAATCTTTTCACCACGTGTTGATGGAGCACATCTATTGTCTTCTTCAATGGAAGAGTCAATAGAGGAAGGTAAATGCAGAAGGAGTTGTAAGTGAAAAAAAGTGAGGTTGCGTGGTTGACGAACACACAGAGAAAGAGAGATGTTACGGGATAACTGCACCGGTGAAGGAAAGGTGAAGACGGTGGTTAGCTGCGACGACAAGCAAAACCATGCAGTCTGGGCCTTGGCTTTTTAATTTTTTTTAGTTTAATTTTAATATATTGACAACGTGTACAATTATATCCATCTTTTTAAATAATTATTTATGTGATTAATGAAAATAATAATTATTTTTTATAATATGATATTACGTAATTGAATGCACGTTTAAAATTGTTTTACACTGTGCATCAAAACTAAATTTGTTGACTTTGGAGCAAAACTAAAAAATTGGCCAATTTTAGTCGATCGATTTTCGTCTTATTTAGTAATTCACAAATAGTTTTTAATTTAACGATTTTATCTTATTAGTCGAATCGCATAAACAATCAATTTTTAGTTCGAATGATTCGACCAGCCAGTTTAACCCGACTTTTAAAATTTTAGTTACGAAGATCATTTTTAAAGTTAACAAAATATTTTTTTTATAAATTATATAAATTATATAAGATGAAGATTATTTGGGAATAAAATTTTTATATAAATTCTCTCACATAGTCATATTTCTATTCTAAAGTCGCAAAGAATTATTAAAAAAGATTATAATTAAAATAAAGTACCAACTTAATTCTTTTTTTTTTTAAATGACAATACGATATTCGACAAAAAAAAGTCCATACTGATCCCTGTCCCAAATCTCTATTATGAGACAACGCGAGATTTTTGTCAATTGATTACGTAACATACATTATTGGTACTCTTGGGTCTTCTTATCCTCAAAGACTATTATTGCCTATTGACCTTGACTCTTCCCAAATAAAAATTATCACCACAAATTGTGCTTTCATTCTAGTTTTGAAATTAAATAAAATTTATCCTTCGGATATTATAGAATTAAATAAAAACTATTTTAATTTATTTTAGATCAATTTCAATTTTATTATATTCCAAAGGCCGAAAAGAATGCCAAACAAACCTATGAGTGCTACCATTCAAAGGTTTGTTTCTTGTACATCCCTGTTTAAAGATCAAGTAATATTAATAAGCATAATCAGTTGGGGACTTAGGTGTGAAACCATTCAAGCACACAGAAGTGAATACTGAATACACATGTAATGAAGCTATAACTAACTATCAGAAACAGAAAAATAACTAACTTGATGACATCAGCACGTCTAACTAACTAACTAATTTTAAAATAGGAGATTGTTGTTTTGGTTTTCTTTTAAGGGAAAGCCTTTGCCCTTTGCCTTATAATATGGAGGCGATGGCATGGCACAGGATATACATGTACTATCCAAATTGAACTACATTATTATGCAGAACTCCATAGCAACTAACACAATGCACCCAGGCAAAGAAATAAAGAAAGAAATTAAAAACACTACTAGCCATGCCATACTGCATAGGTTTGTTACATTTATGTGTGCAGCATATTGTGATTATTGAGGCATGCTTCCGAATCCTAACGAGCTTCTAAAGTTGTAATACTTAATTCATTGAGAGATGAAGGATGTTGTTGATCCGAATGATCTCCAAGAAACAGAGCTGGTGGATTTGGCTGAGGCAAGCTAATTTCACTGCTTAACATCATAACCACTGATGACATGTTTGGCCTATCATGTGCATTCTGCTGCACACAAAGGAGACTTATATGAATGCAGCGCAACGCTTCAGAGAGATCACCTTTGAGGTATTCATCAACTACTTCTATATGCCTTTCTTCTCTCCATAAATCCCAAGCCTATATATGCATATACCAAATTATGTAGCATTCATTGTGAAGTATAAGTTTGGATAGACATGATCAAATGATAACTGATCTATACTTACATATCCAACAAGGTATGTACTTTCTTTATCATGATGGTTTGCTTTGTTCTTCTTTCCGGATACTATCTCCAGCAGCAAAATGCCAAAGCTAAAGACATCAGATTTCACTGAAAAATTTCCGTCTATTGCATATTCTGGTGCCATGTATCCACTAATGAATAATATAAGAAAAAGGATTAGTTTGGTATTGACATTGTATAATTAAAATTAAGAGGCATTATGAATCCTTACTAGGTTCCAACCACTCGACCCGTAGTTTCTGCACTTTGATCTCCTTTAAAAATTTTGGCCAAACCAAAGTCTGATATTTTGGGATTCATATCACTATCAAGTAAAACATTACTTGCTTTGAGATCTCTATGAATGATTTTTAGTATTGAATCTTGATGAAGATAAAGAATGCCCCTTGCAATTCCACAAATTATTTGAAAGCGCTTCGACCAATCCAAGAGCATTCTTTGCGTTTTATCTAGTCATTTTTGAACAATGTATAATATTTTTAGAACAAACAGACAGTTAAATATGCATTTCTTGAAGTGCCACAACTACTATGAGCAATTTAACATGGATCAAAGCATCTAGAAATTTCATACCAAATATAAATAAATCCAGACTTTTATTAGGCATGTACTCATAGACGAGCAATTTTTCTTCTTCATGAATGCAACATCCATAAAGCTTTACAAGATTACGATGCTGAAGTTTGGCTATTAAGACAATTTCATTCTTAAATTCTTTAAGTCCTTGGCCAGAGCTTCTAGAAAGTCTCTTAACAGCAATTTCTTGTCCATTTTCCATTGTCCCCTGCCATTTACCAATAGCAAATACTGTATGTAAGCTACAAGCGGCTTTAGTTTGTTTTTGCATGATTATGAAACCAGCTTATCATGCATATAAATATTACCTTATATACAGGTCCAAAACCACCTTCTCCGAGCTTGTTGTCGATTGAAAAGTTGTTTGTGGCGCTAGCTATAACTGATAGGTCAAACAATGGAAGCTCCAAATCCTCTTCCTGTTCTTCCTTGAAATGATCTACTACTGCTGCATTATCTGGATTATATTTTTCGACACAAGTTACTTTATGTACTAAGCCCTAAACATAATTCAGCAAGTTATTTTATGTACATCAACAAAGAGATTTCTTACTTTTCATCGTGCCACTTCGTCTTATGTATATGAAATAAAGAACTAAGAGAAGTACACATAATAAGGCAACAGTGCCTCCAATTGCAACACCAATCTTGACCTTGCTTCCGTTTTTTGTCTCTTCGATGGTTTATTTTCACACATAGCACAAACTTTAGTTTCGATTGTAGATAATAATCAGTAGCACAATCTTATGAAAAATTAATTCGATACATATAAGTATTTGATGTGCATATGGTATATGTATGTAGGTAGCGTTTGTTTTCAGGTATTGAGACAGAGATTGAGAGACTGAAACTCAGTATTATGTAAATTTCTGTCTCTAACTCTCTGTATTTCAGTACTTCCAAAAAGTGAAGATACATGAGACTAAAATTTTTAGAGATAAAAACTGAAACTTTAATAATATTTTATACCTAAAATACCCTCATTTCAAATAATTAATTTCAATTTTAACCTTTATGCAAATTAAATTAGAGTTTTATTTTTGTTTCAATTTCTGTCTCCCATTTTACACCAAACAAAATACTGATTTATTTCAATCTCTGTGTCTTAGTCTTTGTCTCTTAGTCTCAGTTCTTCTGTTTCTGTCTCTCCACCAAATGCTACCTAAAAGTACAAAACCGTTTAAAAGTTAAATTGAATAGTAAGGGTATGAGATACCTAACACCGAAGCAGGAACTCTGACATATAGATCGTGTTCTGCATCAGCTAGGTGAACCCTCAAGTCATTAAGATCACCAAACCACATAGCACAACCACTCCCTGATCCTCTGGTGTCTGAGTTTGAATAAGCCATACAAGAACAGTTTCTGAAGCATTTCTCTCTGCACTCAACAAGATTCATGCTCTGGTTCAACCAACTATGTTCTGTATCAGGCATTTTCATCTTAACATACTTAACAAATCCATCACTTTTGCAATCCAGTGGTGTGTCACGCACACAACCTTCATCGTACTTCCCACCTATGTCACACAAGTACCAATACAATCACTAAGAAAAGAAAGAGCTCAACAAATTAAGAGTGGAGCTTACTACAATAAAGAATTAAAGAAAACAATACCATTCCATTGACGGGGTGACTTGGGCTTAAATCCTCTCAAACATTGGCAAGCTGGAACCTTGTTACCATCACAATTCCCATTGGGGCCGCAAGAACCGTATTCATCGCAGAAATCTCTGGGCAGAAGAGCATACACCTTCCACTGTTGCTCATTCTGATCCCAAGCAGTATGAACACGCTTCAAGGTGCTCTGGTTCATGACCATCCTAGCTTTGACCGAGGTATTCACAAGGTGGAACATGAAGTACACTTCATTCTGGTCAGAGAAGTATGTGAAGTTGAAAACCATGCTGGGCTTCCTCGTTGGTTTACCACTATAATCAAGTCCTGTCCATGGACCACTGTTGAACTGTTTCTTGGACCCGATTCTCTGCATTGGTTCTGGCCAGTTGGTGACATCCATTTCCCATGTGAAGCTTCCCGGTGAAGGATCACTTTCATTCTTCCACGCCGATAAGCGTCGATCGAGCCCGGTCTTCAAATCCTTACCAAGCTTCATCCCTGGCAAGAGTGTATCACCAGGGTAATCAAAGCTTTGCCATAGATAGTTCTTCTCTTCATTCTCATCATTTTCTTCTCTCAGAACAAGGTTCCCTGAATCCAATAGCTGTAAAATTGGATTCTTGGGTTTTCTTGATACGCTCACGGACCATAGAACCGAGTTATTCTGATGGAGGACAAGTAGTGCGCTGCTATTCTGTGTGATGTTTATCGTCAGCAATGCAGAGATGTGTGTTGTGACAGGTTCTTCTCTGTTTGCTACCCATACAATGGTTTGAATGGCGATCTTCTTGTACCAAATGCCAAGGTAGCGGTTATCGGAGTTGCGGGGAGAAAAGAAGCCAAGCTCGAATTCTCCGTTCTTGGAAACCAAGGTTTGGTTTTCAGTTAGAGGATGTAAGTGAGTTATGGTATCAGTTGCTGAAATGGTGTTGGAGATTAAGAATATGATGATTGCTATTATAACGGCAAAGTTTCTGTTTTCCATTTTTTGCTTGTCTAAAATATTTGCAAGCTCTTCTTGGAAGCATCTTTTAAGCAGGTCTTTTATACAGGATTGCACCACATAAAACATATATTAAAATATAAAATATATAATAAAAATGAATTAGATAGTATATGTACTGCACCCAAGAATCTCGGTCACGTCCGAGATATACCTGTGTACTGCACCCAAGAATCTCGATCACGTCCGAGATATACCTCGACGCAACGGTAAGATATCGAAAACCGCCCATATACTCGAATCACGGGGCTAACGTATTTACCAGCAAGTCCGGATCAATCCACTCACGGAGATCTCGGAAAAGGCTGACCGAAAAGGCTCTGCACTGGGCCTATAAATCCGAAAAGGAGACGTTGAGCAAACACAACACATTCTCCTATCTTATAAGAATTACTCGACCTCGTCCTGCGCTACTCATCTCCAATTTACATCTATAGTTTTAGTAGTACTTTATTTTATCACTGACTTGGGCATCAGAGTCCTTTTTGCAGGTACCACGCTTGGGTCCGGGTTCGCAAGGGTAACGTCGGCTCGGAGTTAACGTCGGCTCAGGAACTCCTATAGTGATACCAGACCGACGTATAGATCAAGCGCAATATCCTTGCCAGAACATTTGGCGCCCACCGTGGGGCCGACATTTAACTTCTCCCCGCCGAGAATATAACCGTTTACAAAAGCTTACCCATATCTGCACATTTTTCTTTTCCTTCCTTTTTTGCAGGAATAAGACGATGACAGATCATTCCGAAACTCATCACTCTCCCCAGGTAAACGCCGATCTCCTTGCCGCAAACGCCGCACTGTTGGCGGAAAACCAACGAATAGCCGAACTATTGGCAGCCCTACAAAACAACGGAGATCGAAAAGAGCATAGCAAAAAGACGAATCCAGAGCAGAATGAAGAACATCAGTCAGAATCCAATGCCAAAACAGCAGAAAATCTCCCCAAGAACGGGAGGAGACGAGCCAATCCATTCTCTGAAGAGATAATGAACTACAAAATGCCCCTGAACTTCACACTCCCAATGACCCTGACGCCATACAAAGGCATCAGGGACCCAAAGGTCCACATCACCAAGTTCGAGTCCATGATGTTCCTCAACAGTGATTGTGACCCCATCCTGTGCTGCTCTTTTCCCACTTTTCTGGACGGAGCCGCCCTATTGTGGTTCTCCAATCTGCCTGCAGGATCCATAACTAGCTTCGACGAGTTCGCCAAGATGTTTATCAATCATTTCGTAGCATAAAAAATATATGTCAGAGATTCGGACTATCTAAGTACCATCAAGCAGGGGCCACACGAAAGCCTCAAGGAGTACATGACACGTTTCACCACGGCGGTCATGGAGATCCCCAACCTCAACCCAGAAGTACAACTACACGCCATTAAAAGCGGGATCCGACCAGGAAAATTCCAAGAAGCCATAGCTGTGGCAAAGCCAAAAACGCTAGAAGAATTCCGAGACAAAGCTACGGGACAAATTGAAATAGAAGAGCTTCGTGAAACGCAAAGGAACGAACGACCGACCCCACGAAAGGATGAGGACAAGCCGAACAGGTCTAACACTAAAGAACATAGAAAATCCTTTAAACTGACCCCAAAGTTTGATTCATATACCAGGTTTAATACAAGGAGGGAGGACATCATAAAGGACATACTCCATAACAGATTGATCAAACCGCCAGTCAAGGCCGGAATGTACCAGGACCAGAGGTATGTGGACAAAGGGAAACATTGTGCTTTCCACCAGAAGTTCGGTCACACTACAGACGAGTGTGTAGCTGCTAAGGATTTGCTAGAAAGACTGGCACGACAGGGCCTATTAGACAAATACATCAGCTCAAGGAATCAGAAGGAAGTAGATATCGGTAAACCAAAGCATAACTCGGAACGCAGGGACAAGGGATCGTGGCGAGACCCAGTCGAAACCCCAACCGCCAAAGGAGTCATAAACTACATTTCAGGAGGGTTCGCAGGGGGAGGAATGACGAACACAGCAAGGAAGCGAAGTTACAGGACCATGCTGACGATGGAAGGAACCCGACAAAACTTCCAAAAGCCAACACCCTCAGCCGCCATCAACTTCGGCGCCAGTGACTTCAAATCAAGAGCGCCTAACCTAGATGACCCAGTCGTAATCTCGGTTAGCATGAGACCATTAACCGTGAAGAAAGTGTTGCTCGACCCAGGAAGCAGCGCCGATGTCCTGTTCTATTCCACATTCAAGAAGATACAGCTGAGCGACAACTCACTACAACCATCAGGAGGGGAGCTGGCAGGTTTTTCGGGTGAAAGAGTCCCCATATCAGGCTATGTCTGGATAAGAACAACATTAGGCGAGCCACCAAACTCCAAATCCCTAGACATTCAATTCCTAGTAGTCGACTGCGCCAGCCCCTACAACATCATTTTGGGACGCCCCTCTTTGAACTCCTTCGGAGCCATCGTCTCCACTGTTCACTTGTGCGTCAAATTTTCCTTGCAGGATAACACAATATCAACGGTTCATGCCGATCACAAAGAAGCCAGGCAATGCTACAATGCAAGTTTGCTGAGGCCCGCAAAAGACACAATCCCGAGAATAAACTTGGTGTATAATTCAGAAAATATCCCGCGACTGACCGACATGGATCCGAGAGATGACTACGACCGGCCTTCCCCGACGGACGATTTGGAAAAGGTAGAACTACATACAGATAATCAATACACTAACATTGGATCAGCTTTTTCTGCAGGAAGAAAGCAACTTTTGAAGGACATTCTGAAAGACAACGCTGACTTATTTGCTTGGACACCAGCCGACATGCCTGTGATCGATCCAAACTTCATCTGCCACAAGCTAGCAATTAATCCGAACGCCCGACCTATACGGCAGAAAAAACGAAACTTGGGAACTGAAAGAAGGACCGCAGCAGCAATAGAAACCCAGAAACTTCTCGATGCAGGTTTTATCAGAGAAGTCCGATTCTCTTCGTGACTGGCCAACGTGGTCATGGTAAAGAAGAACACGGGAAGCTGGCGAATGTGTGTAGATTTTACAGACCTGAACAAAGCTTGCCCAAAGGACTCATATCCTCTGCCAAACATTGACAGACTCGTGGATGATACCTCAGGATACAAAGTGCTAAGCTTTATGGACGCCTACTCAGGATATAATCAGATCCAAATGCACCCAGACGACGAAGATAAAACAACATTCATAACCGACCAAGGTAATTTCTGCTATAAGGTAATGCCTTTTAGACTGAAAAATGCAGGTGCCACTTATCAGAGACTAATGGACAAAGTATTCAAAGACCAAATCGGAAGAAATATTGAGATCTATGTCGATGACATGGTCGTCAAATCCAGCTCGGAAGAACAGCACGAAGCTGACTTAAAAGAAGTTTTCCAACAACTACGAACACATAACATGAGGCTCAATCCCGAAAAATGCGCGTTTGGAGTAAAACAAGGAAAATTCCTCGATTTTCTATTAACAAAACGAGGTATAGAAGCCAACCCCGAAAAATGCTGAGCCATATTAAACATGCGGTCACCAACAACAATTAAGGAGGTCCAGCGACTAACAGGACGCTTGGCCGCGTTATCAAGATTCCTACCAGCTGCAGCAACAAGATCTTATCATTTCTTCAAAAAAATAAAGAAGTCGGAAAAGTTCACATGGACTACTGATTGCGAAAGAGCATTTTCCGAGTTCAAACAAATACTCGCATCACCACCTATATTACAGAAACCCGAGCAAGGTAAACCTCTGCTACTTTTTCTTTCAATTTCAGCTAACACTATCAGCTCTGTCCTCGTAACAGATACAGGGAATGAGCAGCACCCGGTATACTTCGTGAGCAAAGTCCTACAAGGCGCCGAGCTCAGATACCCGACGATAGAGAAACTAGCACTTGGTTTGATAATGATAGCTCGTCGCCTAAGACATTACTTTCAGATGCACCCGATCATAGTACGCACGGGGCACCCTTTACGACAAATACTCTCAAAACCAGATTTGGCAGGACGGATGACGAAATGGGCGATTGAGCTCTCAGAATTTGACATATCATATCAGTCAAGAGGCTCACCTAAGGCCCAGAGACTAGCCGATTTTGTAGCCGAATTCACATGCAAGAGTGAACAAAACAAAAATTGGGAGTTATATGTAGATGGCGCGTCAAATGAAAACGGATGCGGAGTAGGAATCCTTCTAAAGGACGATGAAGGAGTACAGGCCGAGCAGTCGATCAAGTTCCTCTTCCAAACAACAAACAATCAAGCCGAATATGAAGCTTTGCTGGCTGGATTACGATTGGCCAAGGAAGTCGGAATCTCGTCTCTGACCGTGCACTGTGATTCACTGCTAGTGGTACAACAGGTAAGCGGCCAATTCCAGGTACGAGACAAACTCTTAGAAAAATATCTAAGCTCGGTGAAAACCCTAGTACAGTCTTTCCAAAAATTCGAAATACTACACATACCTAGGGAAGAAAATTGCAGAGCTGATATTCTGTCAAAACTAGCCACGCATAGGTTAACAGAACAAACGGAAAAGCTTAATCATATTACGTTAACAGAAACTAGTTTAGATACAAAATCTGTCTTTAGCATATCACAGGAAGAAGACTGGAGAAATGTATTCGTCAACTACATAAGGAGCGGAGACATACTAGAAGGAGAGGAGCCGAGGTCATTTAGATACAAAGCGGCTCAATATACTCTGCTGGGAACCGAGTTATACAAATGAGGAATTTCTAGGCCGCTTTTGAAATGTCTCGGACCGGTAGAAGCGAAAACCGTCTTAAACGAACTACACGACGGAATCTGCGGAAATCACACTGGAAGTAGAAGCCTAGTCACAAGAACCTTACGAGCCGGCTATTACTGGCCGACAATGAGGAAGGATTGTAACAACAAAGTACAACACTGCGATGCGTGCCAACGGTGCGGACCACTCATCCACAACCCAGCCGAACTACTGCACGCGTCAAACATCAGCTGGTCGTTCCACAAGTGGGGAATGGATATACTCGGCCCGTTCCCTATATCTACGGGACAGATAAAATTTTTACTAGTGGCCATCGACTATTTTATGAAATGGGTTGAAGCACAGCCCCTAGCAAAGATCACAGCCGAAAAGGTACAAAATTTCATTTGGAAAATGATAATATGCAGATTCAGTTTACCTAGGGAAATCATATCCGACAATGGCAGGCAATTCATTGATAAAAAAATTGCATCATACCTTACAGATTTGCACATTAAACATCATTTTTCCTCTGTCGAGCACCCTCAAACTAACGGGCTCGCAGAAGCTGCTAACAAAGTTATTTTGCAGGCATTAAAAAAGAAACTGACAGATGCTAAAGGTCGGTGGGCTGAGCTCATACCAGAAGTAATATGGAGCTATAACACAACGCCACATACAACGACGAATGCAAGCCCATTCCGACTAGTATATGGAGCAAAATACATGAAAAACAACATGGGCCATAAACATGCATTCCAAAAAACATACAAAAGCCGACAAACAAGGTTGGAAACGAAGTTCAAAATATCCCAACACAAAGCTACAATAAATAAGACTTAAGAGTTCTTTTTAAGGGGGAGGAACACTCTCATCCTGGTCTTCGACACCCTCATCATCGGCAAGACGGCCATTAACTACAATCTTTGCGACATTCAAACGCCCGACGTCAAACTCGGGGGCGAACAGTAAGACTTGGCTGACAGCACGGTCAAATCCAGCCAAAAACATGTCCATCTTCTCCTCTTCAAGCTCGTTAAGACGAGCAGTCATCTCACCCTTAACTCTATCATTCTCCTTAAAATCAGCCTGGAGCACCCTGATTTGCTCCTGAAGACGTCCCACTTCGTCTTCCCTTTCTTTCTTCAGCAACTTGATCTGTTCCTTCAGGTCCCCTACTTCATCTTCCATCACTTTCATCTTAGCAGTGACATCACTTACAGCTTTTTCCTTCTCTCTTAACAAAAGCTCAGACGAAGCAGCCTTATCCACCAGGACCTGCTGCTCCGAACTTAACAACTCCGTAGTACGACCAACACAAAGAAGCCGAGAAGCAACAACCTAGAAAAAGAAGAGTAATTTCAGCCAACTAACAAGTATACAACAAACAAACAGAAAAACCAAAATTACATACCTGAATGAACTTGCCCAACCCCTCTAAACCCACACGACGAGTGAGCGCCATATCCCCAGGAAACTGGGAAACGCGATCAGCAAGCTCGGCCAAGGGAAATTGATCGCTCCAAAGCGAATGAGGGTTTGCACCAGGAAGAAAGCCATGCAGCCGACGCTGACGATCAAAAACAGATTTCACAGCAACGTTTTGATCACCCTCAGAAATCACTTCCAGTGAATTCTCCGACGCAGTTTTCCTTCTCTTTGGTGATGGAGGGACCTGCGCAGAGGAGAATGCAGCATCTTCGACAACATCTTTTACCCCAGAAACATTCCCACCCCTATCACCTTTCTTCTTCAAAAAAGCTTGGAACTTGGCAGGATTCAGATTGGGCATCTTACTACCTGAAATAATACGAAAGTTAGTAGACATATCACAGGACAACACAAAAATTCGCACAAATAACAGTACCTATATATAATTTCAGCCCTTCAAAATCATTTTCCGCATCGAATTTCAATAAATCAGGAATAGGCAAACATCCCCCAGCAGCAAAATTCTCAATTAAAAACTCCAACAGACAGTCCTCTTCCTCGCTCATATCGTCAGCCTCAAGAATTTGCAAAGGCTCCGAACACCAATAGAGAGGGAACTTTTCTATCATCTCTTCATCAAGGAAAAACGGATATACAGTCTCCAGAGCACGAATTTTTACAAACATAGAGTTGAAGTTTTTAAAAGAGGACTTGTAGAGTAAAAAGAGGGAGCGACCAGGAAAACTACTTAGAAAAACCCAGAGACCCTTCCGCACCCCTTTTGATTGGAAAAGAGAAAAGAAAACATTCAGTGAAGGAACAACATTCAAGAAATTCATAACAACTTCAAACGCACGCAGGAAGGCCCACGAGTTCGGGTGTAACTGTGAAGGAGCACAGTTAAGCTGAATCAACACTTTACACTCAAAATCTGAAAATGAAAACTTCACATGAAGCTCAGATAAACACGGAACGTACATGTAAAAATAACCCCAGTCCCCCCTCCTCTCACAAACCCTATCCTGACTAAAACACGGAAGAAATTCGAAACTAACATCAGACCCAGGTCTCACAAAATTAGCAGGAACCAAACCCTGAACCGACTCTTGACTACAATAGGAGGATGCCCGAGTCTTTACGTCGTCATTAACCCAGTGATAGGGATTCTCCTTATCCTCCTCGACAACCTTCAATTTCTCTTTTTCTTTTTTCTTAACCATTTTTTCAGAAAAAAAGTTGAACTTCGAAAAGAAAAAATGCAACAAGAAGACAAGGAGACTAACCTCTTGAAGACATGGTACCTAATTCACCAAAAACCCTTTTTTGCAAAACACCTGAAGACTCGTGTTTGACAATAATCAATTACAACCCACTACTTTAGTGGGAAAATATCAAATTATTCAGTTACGAGAAGGAAACGGGAAAGTTTGCACATTGGTGAACGAGCGCATTAATCACGGCCCAGTTAACCAAGTGACAAACAATCACTTTTTCCAACAAAATATAAAAGCGGGAGCTTCAGAATGCACTGTCAAAAAAAAAAAAAAACGGTTGAATTTTCATTTGTTAGCCTAAGCTTGTACGATCGTTGAGCTTGGGGGCTTGGCTATTCAGCCCTTCTGCACTGAGGTATATCTTCAGGAAAGCTCAACTTGCCGTATACACCAAGTCAAGCTTGGGGGCTGTGTACTGCACCCAAGAATCTCGGTCACGTCCGAGATATACCTGTGTACTGCACCCAAGAATCTCGGTCACGTCCGAGATATACCTCGACGCAACAGCAAGATATCGAAAACCGCCCATATACTCGAATCACGGGGCCAACGTATTTACCAGCAAGTCCGGATCAATCCACTCACGGAGATCTCGAAAAAGGCTGACCGAAAAGGCTCCGCACTGGGCCTATAAATCCGAAAAGGAGACGTTGAGCAAACACAACACATTCTCCTATCTTATAAGAATTACTCGACCTCGTCCTGTGCTACTCATCTCCAATTTACATCTATAGTTTTAGTAGTACTTTATTTATCACTGACTTGGGCGTCGGAGTCCTTTTTGCAGGTACCACGCTCGGGTCCGGGTTCGCAAGAGTAACGTTGGCTCGGAGTTAACGTCGGCTCAGGAACTCCTATAGTGATACCAGACCGACGTATAGATCAAGCGCAATATCCTTGCCAGAACAGTATACATATTTATATATTATTGAGATATAAATATTTATAAGTGTTTTAAATTTTTACTTCGCAAATTTTGAGATAGAAACTAATTTTAAAATTAGAGCGATCTGCATTTTTCTAAATTTTTTTACTTTTGTCGTTAAATTGTGGTACAAGCAATTTAGTAATTTGTTTCTCCACTTGAGTTTAGAAAAGTTAATACTTGTACAGATAAATTAATAATATTTGGTCATAATCTACAATTAAGATGTCATTTATTTTTTCTCTTTTTTCTTGTATTGTTTTATATTTTTATGCTGATTTATCTTATTATTTATATAATAACTAATTTAAATAACTAATTTTTTATATGTATATAATATTTTTATTTTTAATGATGATACTATTTGGTTCTCCTAAAATTTTGATCAAAATTAAAAACTATATTTAAAATTAAGGGCTGGCTATATCAAATAATTTTAATTAGGTTTTTTAAAAAGTGAAGACTCTCGGATGCGTTATTTTTATGTAAAATTATTAGTCGAGAATTATTAGATGATTTAACATGTTTGATAAAATTATTATTTAATAATTTTCAACTAACAACTTCACATGAAAACAAATGTATATAAATTTTCACCTTTTCAAGAATTGTCAAACTTTTATAGCCGTCATATTGCTATAATGATTTTTTCTTAAGACATGCCGCTATAATGAAGCTGTGTTCCATTCGAATTGGATCAATGTATATGTGGGTCTCTAAAACTCATATCCGTTTCAATTTTAAGAGTAACCTAACCGCTCTCCTCTGCTCGGTTATCGCCTTTAAGTGATAACAACCCTAACAATAAAGACTAATTCTCCACTTTACAAGAGAAATAAGTGATATGCATATTATATTATTAATAAAAGTAAAATACCACCATAGTAAAGAACAGTGACAAAACCACCTTGTCCAGTGACATCACGACAGTAACTACCACACATGATAGTATTACAACAATGTAAACCACCAAACACTGTGATTCTCATAGTGATGAGAACTATTAATAGTAGGGTGTCATTGAGGTCCTATACACAATGTACGCATTTTGCACAAACATTTAACATAAACAAGGTACTACAATGCAAAAATAAAGAAAAAGCAAGGAGAAAAATGCTAACCAAAGATAAAATAGGTAAGAAAACTAGTGAAGTGACGAAAAGTAGACGGCAGAAGCAAAGGTTGCGATAAAAGTTTAGGAGATAAAAAGCAAAGTTTGCAAAGTAAAGAAATTTGGAAAAAATGCGAGGGAGAAAAAGAAGAAACGAGGGAAAAGACTATTTATAAAACTAAATAAGCTAAGGAGAGGGAGGGACATTAAGGTAAAATCTTTGTTGTAAATAGTTTTAAATGTTGACATAATAACTAATTAAAATCGAAAAGACATGGGAGACACTAAAGCGACATACGTCTCTTTAAAATCACGTAGAGTCTTAGCTTGATCACATCTCTGACAATACGAACTCATCGACGGCATACATATCGCTACTTGACCAACTTGCTACCCCGAGCTCTTACCTAAAGATCAAAATTCGAGTAAGGACAGTATTCATAACTGAATCTACACAACACTGATTCAGTTCATTCTCTCTTCGACATGTAGGATACAGTTATGATTGGGCCTACCTAAGTATGTCCAACAGCGCCAAATACACTATAGAAATTCTGTTTCACTCGAATCGAATCAACATAGATGCGGGTCCCAAAACCCGTATCCGGCCTACTTTGGGGAGTAAGCTAAGCGCTCATTCTCCTTAAACATAGTGGATAACTCCTCACTTTGCAGGAGAGTAACCGTCCATGATATTCAATAGTTATCTATTGGGTTGGATACGCAAGATTCTCATTCTCAAGTTCCACTCAACATAGAAATTAGAGTATTCGGTACCTCTTCTAGCTAATAGCTAGTAAGCCCATTTTGACCAAATTTCTTTTGATTTAACACAATGAAAGATGCAATGATTGATTGTTTCTGAAAATTGTAGACACATCTTCAGCAGGTAGGTTGAATCGATGGGATGCGATGATGAAGCTTTTGTAGCACTGGAAATTTTTCATGGAAGCCCTTCTAGAGAAAAATCTTAATTTTTGCTGGAATTTTCAGCTTCCACAATTCTTGCCACAAATTTCGTTGCCTCATAATCTCTGGGCAAAATTCAATGGGAGGATGCGCGTGAACCCATAAGTCACATAGTATCCAGTACTCACTTCATACAAACCACTTTTATTAAGGGCTGAATAAATTTTATCTTCTCCACCCCTAATTGTTGTTAGCATACGCTGACTAGTGCCCTAAGAAAAAATACTTCTAATTAGAGTTTGATTCCACTGACCATTAGAAAGTATTAAATCTTTGACTATTAATAGTGGTTGATTCTGTAGATTAGAATTTTCAGATGAAAAAACAACATAAGGATGTGGAGGAGCAAGCCAAGGATCACTAAAGATTCGGATACTGGACCCATCACCAATTCGCCAAATCAGACTTTTCTCAATAACTTTACGCCCATCCAATATGCTACGCCATCCCCACGAAAGTATTGTTCCGATATCTGCATTAATTATAGAACTGTATCGAAAATATTTATTTTTGAGGAGTCTAGATAGGAGTTATTGTGGCTGAGAGACAACTTTCCAACATTGTTTTGCTAATAGTATCAAATTTTGAGCCCCTAGATCTTTAAAACTTAGTCCATCTTCCAATTTTGGTCGTATCATAATATCCCAATTAACCTATGTCATTTTTCACTCTATACCTTTTTTACTCCATCAAAATTAAAAGAATATATTGTGAATCTCCTCGATTAAAATATCAGGAAGACGAAAAATATAGATGTTAAATTTTCTATTTTTTAATCAATTTACACATACCTCCTTGAAAAGGTAAAGATAATTTTTTTACTATGATCAATTTCTTTCAAAGATAAAATTTTATTAATTAATTTTAATAAAAAATAAGATAATTTTTTTAATACAGATATAAAAATATAATAATATATTAACTATTAATCTTTTTTAGTCTTATCTTTTAATAATAGATTCATATAAATACAATTAATTATTTTAAAATAATAATTTATTTTATTTTTGATATTGTACTTAATAAATAAATTAAATAACTAAAATCATATATTTAATAAAAAATATAATTTTATATTTAAAATATTAAAAATATATTTTAAAAATAAACCAACTAAATATATTTCTATTATTTTCAACGTTTAAAAATTATTCCTCTTTTCATAAACTAATTGCATATTTTAAGACGTGAAAAATTGAAAATAAAAATTATTTTAAAAAAATAAAAATAAAAAACAAAAATAAAAAATATTTTCGCAAACTAATTATTAAGATATTTATCAAGTAAGAAGTTTAATGATTAATATTTTGAATATAAAGTGAATGATTCTTCTGAGCAAGCAAATTTTATTTCGATCTTCCAATATCAAATTCGGAAGAGATGCTTAAGAAAACAGATCCTCTTCCATCTGTTACGTTGATATTAATCAGGCACCCTTAACCATCGTTATTTGTTTGTGAGTCTCCTTGTCCACATTGAAGCCAGGTAAGAAATGATGAAAACACTCAACTATAAACTATTAAATGCTTACTGATTTTTGTTAGGGTCCCGACGAATGCTTGATGTTGATGGAACCGCTTGGAAGTCTCTACTGCGTGACTTTTGTATTTGAATTGTGGTTTTGCATTTGTCCACGAAGTCACAGATCGTGATCGACGGATTTAACTGGGAACACTATCCCACACCATAGACCAATCTTCTTTCTTCTTTTTTGACTGCTTCAAACTTCAAACCATACACATTCTTCCTTCTAACAATTTTTTGACTCGTTCAAACTATTCGCATGGGGTTCTCAGGTTATAATAAATACTAGTATAGAGAAATTTATATCAAATGATAATGGTACTTTCATATTTTAAAAAAAAATTTAAATGCATTTGTTAATATAAAATAATTATATATATATATATTTAATTACGTAAATATTTGTACAAAAGAACATATGTAATAATAAATACTAAATGAATTCTTACTATTGACGTGATATCTTTATCCATCGAAAGAAAACATACATTTCAATGTATTTTGAAAACATTTACAATTTTTTATTATATACTTTTGTCTCAAAAAATTTTTAAATTTAGGTGATGGAATTATTATGAAGGTGATGGCATATGTATATAAAATTGTTATAATTAATAGACTGCACTTTTTTGGTATCTAAATGTCAATAATAATAAATATAGAAATATATTTTACCAATTTGCTACTATTCTAGTATTCTCTTCTATCTGTGTTGTAATTTTTGTCTGCTAATTATAGCCAAAATAAAAAAAATACAAATGGTTATATCATTTAAAGCGTAACTTTTTCTTTAATTTTTCTCTTGTTAATAAATGATTGCTAAAGATATCAAGTTTAAAGTTTTACATGGGTAGAGAATAGTTTAAATGAGAAGTATATAATATAGAAGAGCTATATTTACCTATTATTATTACATTAAGAAAAAGAAATTTTAAAAGTAAAAAAAATATAAGTTTAATTACTATTAGTCTTTTGATTTTTATTTTTATTGTGTATGAATTACACTATCTTTAATTAGGGTGAATGTTCTTCCCAATCATCTAATTTTTATTAAAGAACAGATTATAAGACAAGAAAGATAACATGACATACATGTCCCCTTATGAAAACTTAAAAAGGAAGGCTAAGTAGGGAACCCTCTCTCTCTCTTTGATCACATCACATGGTGAGATATAATAATAATAACGGAAAAGCTCTGCATACAAGCCATTAGGGCTTGTATGCTTTACAAGTTTATTAAACAATAAATTTAAAATACGCGCTCCTCCACGTACGTTGATTACACGCGCTATATAATATGCCGCGTATATCTAACTTCCAAATTTAAAATATTTGTTTCCTTCTTCGTTTTCGTTATTTTGAGATTTGGTTGTTCTTCTTCTCGCGCGTCTTCCCTCATTCTTCTCCATCGATCTTTTCCTCTTCTTTTCTCACTGGTATGTTCTTCGTTTACGTTATCTTTTTCTCTCTCTGCAACTCGAGCTTCGTTTTCTCTTTTTTGTTGTTTTCTGAAATCAAAGTTCGAACTCGTTTTGAAGATAATGGATCCTTCAAGCTCAGATTTTGTACTGAATCCAGGCGATGTGGATTATGAATTTGAATCTAACGAAGTTCCTGAGGTTTGATTTACAGTAATTTGTATAGCATTGTGTAGTTTAAAAATTGCTGAACATTGTTTAATTACCTGGAATTTATAGCAGACGCTCGGGTGTAGATCAATTCTTCTTTGGGTGTATTTTAGCTATAAGTGTGGGTGTATATACACTTTACTGGTTTTTTGTTATTTTTAATTGAGTTGTTGTTGTTCAGGTGTATTATATCAGACATGATTGGGTGTTTTTAGTTTTTGATATGGTGTATTCTGCAGCCTGTGTATTGACAGTTTATGGCTTTAAAGGTCATTCTGTAGTTGAGTTGTTTCGGTTTGGGTGTATCATATTAGACATGATTGGGTGTATTTGTATCATATCTATGGGTGTATTCACAGTTCTGACACGGTGTATTGTGCAGCCTCTCTCGGTTGTTGATGACGAGCTTGTTCCGAAGGTCGGAATGACCTTTACGACCCTTGAAGATGCCGGAAAATTTTACAGGAACTACGCCAGGCTGCAGGTTTCTCTACAAGAGTTCGGTGCCAAAATAGGAAGGGAAACGAGATTAAGAATTAACTGATTACATGTAGCAGAGAGGAAAAATGGAAATCTAAAATATCTCCAACCGAGAAGACCAATCCGACAGCCGGTTTAAACTGTCCTGCAAGAATTTATATACACACATTGAAGGATGTCGGTGCTTGGATCATTTCAAAGGTTGTGCTGGATCATTCACACCCCTGCTGTCCAAGCAAAGCAGAAATGCTCAAACAGCACAGGGAACTAAGCATGTCCATTCGTCGTACGATAGAGAATAACGACGAGGCCGGTATCAGACCAAGCAAAACCTACCAATCATTTGCTGCGGCTGCCGGGGGTCACCGCGAGTTAAATTTTATCAAAAAGGACGTGAGGAATTACATTACCAGGGAAGTGCGGAATGTTTTCGAACAAGAAGATGCAAAGGAATTCGGGAAATATTTCTTAAGAATGAAAGAGAAGAATCCGAATTTCTTTTTTGAGCTCTCGAGAGGATCAATCGATTAAGCTGGCTTTTTGGACCGACGCAAGAAGCAGAGCCGCCTTTGAGTATTTCGGAGACGTCATTTCATTCGACACCACCTACAATACAAACAGGTAACAAAATGTCCCTGTTTATGATGCTAAATTAATTTATTTTTACGAATCCGCAGCAGAGGTGTATATTGGCCGTTTCATTGGGTGTATTCGAAGCATTTGTTGGGGTGTACCTAATGATTTTGTATTCTGGACCATGGTAATTCGTTTCAGGTATAATTTGGTCTATGGTTCTTTTGTCGGGGTGAATCACCACGGTCAGTCAACACTTCTCGGATGCTCTTTGATGAAGAACGAAAAAATTGATTCATTCAAATGGTTATTTCAATGCTGGCTTCGTTGCATGGGAGGAAACGCTCCGAAAGCTTTTCTCACCGATCAGTGCGCATCAATGAAAAGGGCTCTAGAGGCCTGTATGCCAACAACAGTTCACCGCTGGTGTATTTGGCACATCATGAAGAAGATTCCAAGCAAATTAAACGGGTACAAGGGACATGCCGATATCGAACAACAAATGAGCCATGTTGTTTGGAACTCTCACAACAAAGACTCATTCGATAGGAATTGGAACGATTTTCTGGTGAATTTTGGTCTTGCGGACAACAAGTGGCTTTCAGGTAATGTGTTTTAAAATCTGCAGCAGAGGTGTAATTGTACGATCTCTCGGGTGTATTTTACTGTGTGTGTTTGGGTATTATGCAGATCTGTACGAAGACCGTCACATATGGGTTCCTATCTATCTGGACCACCACTTCTGGGCAGGGATGAGAAGCACACAAAGGAGCGAGAGCATGCATTCATTTTTTAACAAGTACATCACCCGGAACAGCTCGCTCATTCAGTTCGTCAAACAGTACAATAATTGCCTCGGAAGCAGGGAGCAAGCAGAGAGAGAATCAGATGCTGCAGATTTTCATACGGTCATACCGTGTGCAACCAAATCCTCCATCGAAGCTCAGTTTCAAGATGCGTACACTCACGCAAAGTTTAGGGAAGTCCAAGCCCAATTCAGAGGAAAGGCGAATTGCATCACTAGATTAAAGAATTCCGCTCTAGGCTATTCAGTATACGAAGTCGCAGAACAAGTTTCCAGCTCAATATTCGACAAGTTCGCAGTTACCTACGACTCAGTTGCAGCCGAGGTAAAATGCCAATGCTTATTATTCGAGTCGAGAGGTATACTGTGCCGTCACGCACTAAGCGTGTTAAGCTTCGAACAAGTAAGCCAAGTGTCCCCTAGATACATACTGGAACAATGGAGCAAGAAGGTAAAGAGGCAACACACACACATCAAGAGCAGCCATGACGAGCCACTAATGGAGCCAAGAAGCAAGAGGTTCGACCAATTGGTTTTTTGTTCGCAAAATATTTGCGAATTTGCCTCCGAATTGGAGGAGCTGACTGCAATTCTGCACCGTGCGTACGATAACGTCATGGCCGAGATGGAAGCACTAAAAGGCAAAAGAAAGGGGACATCTTCTTTATCCCACGAAGACGCCAACTTGGAATCCGTTAACGAGCTTCAAAGCCCGCCAAGGATTCGAACAAGAGGACGTCCAAAAAACAGGCTAGGTTCAAAGCTGGAGAAACAGATTGCAAATGCCACAAAGAGAAGAAGACGAAAGTTTTTAAGCGAGGTAAATGTAATGTTCTTTAAATTTGTGGCGATTGAGTTTATTTTTCTAGTTAATAGTTTAGCTAATGCGTGCGTGTTATATTCAGATAAACCTGTTTGATGCTGCATCAGTGGCGCATTCAAGTTGCAGCCAATATCAGGGACAAGTTATAAATTATCAGTTCAGGGTACCAGCAGCAGGGGATAACTCTTTGGGTGTATAGTTATAAAGAGTATGGGTGTAAAATCACTGTTACTTTTGGGTGTATTTTTGTTAATTGACAATTTACATATAGACACATATATAGATACATATAGAACAAAAGCTGTAAAAATTCACAGGTTATGGGCGTATATTTCAGTTGCTGTTTTTTTTTCATATTTTAGTACATGTAATTCATTCATTTTGAATACAGCACAGACAATTGGGTGTATATTTTTATTCAACCTCGGGTGTATTATTAGACTTGCGTTGGGTGTAACAGTTTATAATATGCGTATGCCTTGATTTTTTGCTTTATGTTTTACCACCTGTAATACAGTTTTTGAATACATCACAGACAATTTACCAGCACAGATAGTTTAACTATGGGAAAAAATATACATGGAATAGAAGTTGTTGATAAATGGCAAATATTTACATCATTTGTTCAATTTACAACTACCCAGTTTTCTATATCAGCAGTTAATCTGACAAAACGGACTCAATATACAGAGGATGGCTTCGACAGCCTTATAGCACTACTCTCTAATTGCCCGATCTCTCTGTGTATTCATCTCACTGAATAGTATCCGGGAAGCATACTCCACTCTATAGTGGTCCACCTCCTCTTACAATTAAAAGTATGTTATGTTTAAACAGAAATATTAATTCAGTAAAGTAATACAGTTATATAGTTCTAAAGACAGTTACCTGTGTCCAATTATCCCATTCATACTTCCCCTTTTTAATGTTTTCCGGCTCTATTAACTCAAGCCACTTCATTACGTAGATAGCGCAGTCATAGCTGAAACGAAGAAAATAAATTACAAATCTCATTTAGGAAAGTTTAATGTTCAGAGTCACAATTTATACCTTGTTTTTTGGTCTGAAATTTTAACATATGAGGCTTTAATTCCTTCTCCTTCTCGCCTTTCTCGAGAGGTTTCCCGCCGGCATATGTTATCAATCTTGAAAATACATATCCCTTAAATACCCAAAACAAATCAGTAATACACCCGAATGAATGGACAAGATACACCCAACTGAATATGGAATATACACCCAACTCAACCTTCAAAATAGACCTATCTATTAAAGTAAAGAAGACAGAGGCAACTTACAGTGAATTTATTAATGTCCTTTCTCTCATCGCTTGGAGCTTTTTTGTGTAGCGGGTCAAGTATTTGACATTTCCGCTTTGTTGTATTTATCAGCCATAACCACCAATGTCCCGAGTGGCAAACAGGAGCAAAAATCTGAAGGATTGCCACATTTCAACAGTCTGTTATTTTATTTGGCATATAAGTGAATAAGCGTACTAACAAATTTACGAAACGAAAACTTACATATGGATGCGAACTTAATTTTTTTCTATCTATGAATTCAATGAAACTCGGGTAGGCTTCCACCCTGAATTCTTTGTTCGTTTTCGCGGATATGAATTCCCCCCTTGGGTGATTCGAAAGTGCCATGCTCTGCAAGAATTGCGATACAAGAAATGAAAAACCGAAAATACACAACATACACCCAAATCAAAGCACAAAATACACCCAAATCAAAGCATAAAATACACCCAAAGTTCGTAGAAGTAACACTTACCACAATATCAGGGGGGAGACAGTATATTTGTTCCTGAAACCTCTTTTCATTTTTCTGGTTTAGGATGAGGCAGATGGCAGATACAATCTAGAAATATATGCCGAAATCAATTTTACATTAATAAACGTCGCAGTTGACTTTGGTGTAAAAACATTAATGTTAGTCTAAAATTACCTGAGATTCTATATCACTTTTTGCCTGGAGGGATGCAAGGTGCATTCTGATCAAAATGTATTCTCCTTGGCCAATCAGAGTGCACATCTCCTCATACTCGTTAGTATTGCCATCTGCGTCTTCCTTCAATCTCGTCCCCCAGATGTAGCACTTTTGTTTCATATCATCCAGAATTTGATTTGTTCCCCCAGGAGTTTCAAACTTTGCAGAACTTTCTCCCCCAGTCTCCCTCTGAATTTGTGGACTTTCGTCTTTTCCCTTTGACGCACTGCTTGCTAACTTTTGGACCAAACTGTCCAATTGTTCTAGCATAGTTGCAGTTTCTGGAGATTTTTCCCTTTCTGTCTCCTGCAATATCGGATGATAAGCAAAGATTGATTCTAGTCTAATGAACTTACATTTTTGTTGGAGCTGGGGAAGCTTGGGTGTTGTTTCTTGAAGTTGTTGGGGGTTTCAAGAGTGCTGCACAGTTAAAATTAATCAGGAAGAATATACACCCAAACTGTTTATCAAATATACACCCAAACTCTAAATAAATTACACCCAATATTATTTTCTTACGTTTCTCTAGCCCCTTCAATCTGTAGCATAGGGGTTGGTTCGGAATCTGCGTCAGTGGTTGTTTGCTGGGATGCCGGCACAAAAAGCTGGACCGGGACTCTAAACAAGAATAAAAATGAAAGGTTAACAACGTATTTGAAAATAATAAGGTTATAAGGTTGAAATATTCTTGGAAAACTCACATTGCAAGCGCTTCCGACGGCGTTTGTTCCCTAACAACCATCATATTGGAATCATTCGGAGTCAACCTAAAATACACCCAAAGAAGGTCAAAAAATACACCCGAACAATTCAAAAAGAAGACGGGCTTTGTTTTTTGAGAACTTACATAATTGCAGTTTTTGCTTTTTTTTGCTACCTTTTTTTTCTTGAATAATATAATAAAGGGCTTTTTTTTTCTAAAAAAAATATATACAGAATTAGAAGTAGAAGTTATTAGAAGAACAAAAGTAACGGTTATTTGAAAGAGAAATTACATGCTCTGAGACGGCTGGTTTACACTACTCTGTTCTGTGCGTGCTTGAGAGGAAGGATCATCACTTCTCAAGTTCACAGCCGGTAGTCTAAACAGATTTCATGTTATTCAAACGAAATATACATCCAACTTAGTAAACAAGATACACAACTTGATCACCAAAATACACCCAAATTTATCACAGAATACATCCAAATCATGATAACAAGATTTTATTAAATAATAAAGCTTCTTACTTTTCAGAGGACACATAGCGACCTTCTGTCAATCGCAGGTCAGCTTGGTTGTCCTGCGAAACAAGATACAGTTTTAGCAAACAAAAGGACACCAAATCTCAAATACACAGCCCAGCAAGACATACCCTCTGCAGCAGATTTATGAACGTTTTCCCCTAGCCATTCATCAAGTTCGTCACTCGATATTTCATATCTCTCACTACATTCATAAAATAAGACGTTAACAAAAATAATTACGATGATAGACCGTAGTATAGCTTACGAGGTACTGTACCCGTCAAAGTATTGATCTTCTTCAGGAGGTGAATCCTCCACAACAACTTTTTTCTTTTTTTGTGGTGTTCTGGGTGGAAAAAAAAAACAGTACCAATCAGAAATAAAAAATTAATTTTATCACAGAATTTTATCCAAAGAATTGCTTACTTTTTTGGAGTTGTTTTTGTTTTTTTCTTTTTCTTCTCCTTCTTCCCATGTGATGATTCTTCGCTCCTATAAGTCAATAAAGATACTTCAGTTATACACAAAATCTTTATAAAGAAGCCAAAAGAAAGGAGTAATAATTTCAGGACATTACTCATCACTTGGTTCAGATTCAGATTCTGAGTCAGAATCTGACTCCTCTTGCCTCTGCTTTCTTTTCTTGAGTCCATTCTGGAAGGCAAACAATTGTCATTTAGAACATACTAAAAATACACCCAATGAATTCACGAGATACACCCAACTAAATATACAATATACACCCAACGCAGCAAACGAAACACACCCTGCTTAAAAGCTACATACACCCACGTGGACAAACAAAATACACCCAAACCGAAAAAGAAATTACACCCAAGTATGGTACTTACTTTTTCCCCTTTTTGCCGGGGTGTTTTCTTCCGAATCCTTTGAGTCTTCTGAGCCTCAGACTCAGAGGTAGAAGTGTCACTGTCAGTAGTTCTGTGTCCGAAGACGATGTTGGGCTCGCCTTCCTTTTTTTGTTTTTTTTATTTCTTGTTTTTTTTCTTTTTTTTTTCTTTTTTGTCATTTTTCTCTTGTCTCTGCCAACTTCACAATCCCCTGAAACAGAGATATTTTAGTTAGCACCATTCGGGTAAATAAAATACACCAACTTATTATGATTACTCACCAAAATTTCCTCTCTCTCTGCATTCATTCTTTCCACCAACTGCTCCTTAGTCCAGTTGGTAATCCATGGCTTTGGTGGTCTTTCAACCTGTTCTTGCCTTTGTTTTTGAAAGATGAAAGTAGATTATCATCAGGGCGAAGAGGCAGCCATGATTGCCTTCTTCTTCTTCTCTTGATAGTCTGTTATGCCCTTGATCATGAAGGTCAAACATGCCCCCCCAGTTTCTCCTCTATGCCGTCCATCTTAAAAATTGGGACCAGGTGCACGGGCGATATTTATTTATCGTCGGCAAAAGGAACGCCATCTGTATGTAGAGGATGAATATCCTCTTGAACATCAGGCGTTCCTCTTCGTTGCCAACGCCGATTTTCATCATTTCATCGGTAAGACTTTTAAGGGTCTTACCCTGGAATCTTCTATAAATTATTTTGTCATCATCAGAAAGTTTCTTATAGTCAACTTTCTCAGGAAATAGATCTCCTACAAAAAGGAAGACAACAAAGCATCCAAGTCGGTTCAAATACACCCAAGCATCAGGTTAATATACACCCAAGCAACAACTTAATATTCATCTATAATTTTGAGCTAATTACCTGTTGCATTGATGCCAAGCGCATCACCTATTTTTTTTGGGTTATTTGGAAAGAACCATATCCTGTCTTCAGTTTGTTCTCCCCAAGTTTGAAGTTGTTTGCCAGCTCCCTTAAGAGTTGGTGATCCACCCTCAGTGGTGGGATGTGCATCAACCCACCGAATCCAAGATCCCTCACAATCGCCTTCTTCTCCTCAGTCATGTTTCTGAACTTATCATTCAGGAGATGTGTGGCACATTTAATGTCTTTAGTTTGGTTTCTTGCTGCCATTTTCTCTGAAACTAAAAATACACCCAAAGATATCAGTAATATACACCCATATATATATGACTCAGATACACCCATTGATAACAAAAGATACATCCATTGATAACAGTAAGATACACGCATATATATGAGTCAGATACACCCAAAGATATTCGCAAGATACACCCATTGATAACAGTGAGATAAACCCATAGATATTATTCAGATACACCCAAAGATGTCAAACAAGATACACCCATTGATTACAGTGAGATATACCCATAGATATTATTCAGATACATCCATATAGATATCAGTCAGATATCACTCAACCATGCTTCAATATCAAGCCACATTACAAGGTTAAGCAGTTTACACCCCCGAATCTATGGAATAAACCCCCAAAAATCAACAAAAATAGAAGGAGAACTTAGAATAACAATGTAGAACGACGTAGAACTTAGAAGAATGACGTATAACTTAGAACAGTGTAACAAAGAAGCAAGAGTAATAGTAAACCCTAGAAGAACGATGTAGAAGAAGAAAAGTAAAATATACAGTATTTTAATGGACTTACGTTGAGTATTCTTGGTTTGTTTTTTCTTCAGATTCTTCACAGAGAGGTTGATGGTGTTTTGATGCAGTTTTCGAACTACGATTTCTATATTTTGAAACTTGATTTTCGCTCGAAAATGAGAGGGTTTCGTTGTTTTGAAAGCGCCTTGAGAAATGGAAGAAGTGGAAGAAGTGGAAGAGTCTGCCATACGTAACCGTTCGAATGTTGAGCGCGTGATTTTGACGCGCCATCTTATCTCTCTTCATGCGCGTGATTTCTGTTTGGGCTGGGCCAACTTGTTTGCTTGTAGGCTTGTATGTGTAGCAGGCCCGTAATAATAATTTGTGGGATTGGCCTAGGCGCTTTAACATAATTTGTGGGATTGCTAAGGACCTATTATATCTTCATGAAGATTCACTAGTAAGGATTATACATAGATATCTTAAAGTAAGTAATGTTCTATTAGATAGTGAGATGAATTCAAAAATTTCAGATTTTGGTTTAGCAAGAAGTTTTAGAGAAGATCAAAGTAAAGAGAATACACATAGAGTGGTGGGAACTTTGTAAGTTGAATTCTCATTTACAATTTTTTTATATTCCTTTTTAGTAAAGATCAAAAGTTACTATATAGGTTCACTAATTGATATATAATTTTTGTTTTGTCTACCTAAAGGGGATACATGGCACCTGAATATACTGTTCACGGAAATTTTTCAGTAAAATCTGATATTTTTAGTTTTGACATTTTGCACTTGAGATAATAACCGGAAAGAAAACAAAGACAATTCTATTATCCAAATTCCAAAGTCAATCTATATGGACATGTGAGTTTGATACTTATTCTTCTTATTTTATTTTGGTATTACTCAAATTAAGTTTTTAGTCCTAGTAAAATTCGTGATTTTGTATTCTAATTTCTGCAATTTTCTTTTTTCTTGTAAAGATTACATGATTTTATTTTGATCTTTACCTTTAGTTTATCTATGTTAAAGCTGACATGATGTTAAACGCAATGTATTATTTAGTCTGCTATGGGACATTTAACATTTTATATCACCATCTAATTGAAACAATTAAAGTCACGGATTTTACTAGGAAAGAAAATCTATCTAAGCCTTTTGACTATATCCAACCAAATTGATAACAAGGCTAACGTGTTTGTAATAGGCATGGGATCTGTGGAAACAAGGAATGTCATTAGAATTGGTGGATGAATGGTTGAAGGAGACATGGAATGTGTCTGAAGTGCAACGCTGCATCCACATTAGCCTCTTATGTGCACAACAGCATCCCCAAGATAGGCCAACCATGTCATCAGTGGTTCTCATGCTTGGAACTGAAATTGATTTACCTCAACCCAAACACCCTGCATTTTTCATTGCTGAATCTTCTCAAGGCACAAACTCCACCTCTTGTAAAAACGAATTGAGCGTTACAGAGTTGGAACCTCGATAACAAATTAAACGTCAGATATATATAGAAAGTTGAAAGGTTTGTATCCATTATAAACACTCTTTTTTCTTGCAGTAATGTTAGGGAGACGAAAAATACAGTCTAAACTTGTTTATTAGCATTTATTTATTGTAGGGTGCATTAAAGTTTGGCAGTTTTTGACTAATATTTTTTTGTTACCAAATATTTTTGTTTTTCTTGTTGATGACAACACATGTAAATGTGTAATACGCAACAATACACAGGCTAACAAGGAAGAAAGAAATGAAGGAAAATTACAAGATTGCCAAATTTGGCTCATCATAGTTACTACACAAAGCCATTTAATAATATGCTGTTCTTTTGCCACAATTGAAAATGGACATAATTAATTTATTGACAGAACTTAAATTACTCTTATTTGTTAAAAGAATATTTCTTATTAGAAGAAGAATACTTTCTAATAACAAATAAAACTGGTTCTTAGACATCTCTGGCTAAAATGCTGCTGCAGAAACAGAAAACTAACATGAATGCATCGCAATTGTCTCTCTTCTATCCACGACTTCCATGACTTAAAAAAAAAAGAATCAAATTATTTGTTATGTTTCATTAATTCACAATGATAGTAAGAATCTATTTATAACTAGAAGGTTAGATAGAAAAAAACGAGGCCAAACAGTATTCGTTCCCAATAATGAAACTGTAGCTAGCTTACGGGAGACTAATTATGAAAGACTCCTTTCTCTTATTACTGATACAGTCTACACAGGTAATCATCACCACATTTTACACAGCTTACACAAGCTAACATGGAAGGTGGAAACTCAAGTGCAGTCGATTTCACATGAAGTTAATAATTGAGAGCCGTCAGATGATTTGACTGATTTGACTAAATTTTCATCTAACGGTTCTTAGCTATCAACTTCACGTGAAGTCGACTGCACCTGAATTTTCACCTTTAATAATTTGCTCAATTTTATTACTACATATGTATTATATATGTTACACATTTTTAAGCAGTGCTTTCTAAATTAACGTGCTTCCAAAATGGACATACTTAATTCATTACCAGAAATTAAATTACTCTTATTTAACGAAGAATATTCTCCGACAAACAGAGCTGGTTGTTTTGGTTGAGCCAAGCCAATCTCACTCTCTAACATCATAATCACAAACGACATGCTTGGCCTGTCATGTGGATGCTGTTGAAGACACAGAAAACTAATATGGATGCAACGCAATGCTTCGGAGCCGTTGCAAGATTCTTTTAAGTCTTCACTTATCAAATCTAAAGGCCTCCCTTCAATCCACAAATTCCATGCCTGAAAACAACGCATCAAATTAAGAATCAATAATATCATCAATTCATAGTGGATAGTAGAAGTAGAAATAATAACAGTATATGTGTTCTGCTTACTTGTTCAATAAGATTTGTATTTTGGTTTTGATGTTGGTCTCCTCTATTTTTCTTTCCTGATACTATCTCCAGCAATAAAACACCAAAACTGAAAACGTCTGATTTTACTGAGAAATTTCCATCTATCGCATATTCTGGTGCTATGTATCCACTAATGAATAATATAAGATAATATTAAAAACACAATATTATAGATAATTCTACACTACACAATGGAAATTAAGAAATGGTGAGTATTCGTACTATGTTCCAACAACACAACGTGTAATTTCTGTGGTTTGGTCTCCTCCTAAAATTCGAGCTAAACCAAAATCTGAGATCTTTGGATTCATCTCATCATCAAGTAAAACATTACTTGCCTTAAGATCTCGATGAATAACTCTATATCTTGAATCTTGATGAAGATAAAGAAGTCCTTTCGCTATACCGAGAATGATATTAAATCGTGTATTCCAATCCAAAACCCTTTTTTTCGTTTGATCTAGTAAGATGTACATTCAAGTCAAAATTTGCACATATTCAAAGAAGTTTTACGGCTAATATTAACAATTTTACCATGCATAAAAAATGTAGATTTTGTACCAAATATAAAAAAATCCAAGCTTTTGTTAGGCATATATTCATATATAAGTAATTTCTCTTCATTCTGAATGCAATATCCTTGCAGCTTGACGAGATTACGGTGCTGAAGTTTGGCAATTAATGCAATTTCATTCTTAAATTCCTTGATCCCTTGTCCAGAACCGCTTGAGAGCCTCTTAACTGCTATTCTTTGTCCATTTTCTAATGTTCCCTGCCATTTATCAATTGCAAATTAGCTTAAAGGTTTTCCATTTGCTATTCTAATTTTCTTACAAAAGTAGCTTAGTACGTATGTTACCTTAAATACAGATCCAAATCCACCTTCCCCAAGCTTGTTTTTGTGCGAAAAGTTATCAGTGGAAGAAACTATAACTGATAGGTCATACAATAGGACCTTTGGATCTTCATCTTGTTCTTGCTTGGAACGATCTGTTAATGTTGCCTTAGTCTCTACATTTTACTGTTAATTTTAAAACAAGTTTCTTAATGCTCATAAAAAACAAAACAGAATTTTTACCTTTTAAAATGCTCCTTGTTCGTCCTTTACGGACCAAAAAGAAAACTAAGACCAGGCCACATAATACGCCAATTGTGACTCCCACTGCAATTCCTATCTTGATCTTGCGTCCATTCTTTGTCTCTGTTTAATGTCACAATGCAAACACAAAGATATCGTCACTCTAATATAAAAGATTAAGGGAAATGTATTACATACCTAATTCTGAAGCTGGCACTCTAATATAAAGATCTTGGCCTGCATCTGGTAGAGTCCTCAAATCATTAAGATCACCAAACCACAAAACACAACCACTGCCTTCTCCTCTGATATCCGAATTTGCATAAGCCACGCAAGAACAATTCCTCAGGCATTTGTCTCTGCACTCAACAAGGTTCATGCTCTGATTCAGGTACAAACAATTCGAAGTATCAGGAACTTTCATCTTCACATACTTAACAAACCCATCGCTTTCGCAATTCAGTGGCTTGTCGCGCAAGCAACCTCCTGTATGGTTAGGCCTAAACCCTCTCAAACAATCACAAGCGGACTTGTCCCAATCACAATTGGAATTAGGACCACAAACTCCATATCGCTCGCAAAAGACTCTTGGCAGTGAATTATAAACCAGCCATTCTTGGTCAGAATTACTCCAAACCAAATACAGACGCCTGTAGGTGGCTTGATCCAACACCATCCTCGTGGAAACTGAGTTGTTATTAAGGAGGTAGAATGAGAAGTACACTTCATCCTTGTTGGAGAAGTAAACATATTCAAAGGTCGATGGGTGCTTTCTCGTTGGTTTGCTACCATAGTCCACTCCAATCCATGGTCCAGAGCTGAACTGTTTCATTGATCCTATTCGTTGCATTGGTTCTGGCCACTTAGTCACATCCATTTCCCAATTAAAGGTTCCTGGTGAAGGATCTTTCTTGTTCTTCCACGCCGTTAAGCGCCTAACGAAACCCGTCCTCAAATCCTTACCAAGCTTCATCCCTGGCAAGAGTGTATCACCAGGGTAATCAAAGCTTTGCCATACATAATTCTTTTCTTCATTCTCATCATCATTGTTTTGTTCTCTTAGAACAAGATTCCCTGAATCCAAGAGCTGCAGAACTGGATTCGTTGGTTTTCTTGCTACGCTCACGGACCATACAACATTGTTGTTGTGACTAAGGAGAAGTGCGTTATTTGTTGTGTTGTTTATAATCAATAGAACAAAGTTTGGATTTGTGGCGGGTTTTTCACGATTTGCCACCCATACAATGGTTTGGCCTGGGATTTTTTTGTACCAAATGCCAAGGTAATAATGGTTGGTAGAGTTATCAAGAGCGAAGAAACCAAGTTCAAATTCTCCATTCTTGCAAACTAAGGTCTGGTTCTTACTTAGAGACTGGAAGTGAGTGATGGTATCAGTTTCTGCTTTGATTTTGGAGATTGGAAAGACAAAGCAGAAACATATAATTGGTATAACAATAATGAAGTTTCCCATTGTTCTTTGCAGCTTACAGTGTTGTGATGACCAAGCTAGGGTCGGTGCTGAAATCTACTTTCTATTATTTATCTATTATAATATATAAAAAGAGGGAGAAAAATAGTGTTATGGCTAATGAATCACACGTAAATTATAACTTTCATATAAAATTGTCATCACATATTTACAATAACATAAAAAATATCTATTTTAAAACATATTTTATATTACGATAGAAAATAGTATCTATATAATTAATTTAGTATTAATTTCATAATTTCATATATTAAATTATCTACTTTTAAATAAGGTATAATATAAAACTATTAATTTATATTAATAATCTAAATTCTAATATTATATATTTTATTTAAAAAATAAATCTATTATTTTACAAAAATTAATTAATAAAATTTAATTCATTCTCTCTTTTTATTCTATTTTTATTTATATTTACTATATAAATTAATATTCACTTCACACATTTTTATCTCTTCTCATATAATCATATGTCTCTCTCTTTTTTCTCTATCTTTGCTAATATTTATACAATTATTTAAAAATTTAATTGATGATCACAGCTTTTTTACTTTACTTTGCTAAACAAGTTGTCCCCTATAATTTAATATATGATGTACAATGTTTTTAATTTTTTTTCTATTTTTAATCTAATTCTGTTTATCAATTATATACTGCATTTATCATTTATATATAAATTTTTTTAATAATTTATATTTTTAATATTATTTTAGTAATAATAATAATATTTAAATATATAATTTCATGATTCATAAAAAAATAAATGTTATTTTTAATTATTAAAATATTATATTTATATTTGTATTATATTTAATAGCTTTATTTGTAGGTTAAATTTATTAAATATATGTATTAAGTGACAAACTCTTTTAAACACTAAAATATATAATGTCTTTAAAATTTTATTTAAATTTTAATATTAATTTTTAAGGGTTTTTATTAAATATTTTTTATATATAAAAATTAATTCATTTTAGTTCCACACCACGTGGGTTTAAATTTAGTTATGGTAGTAAAAATTTATAATTAATATTTAAAAATTATTAGATGTAATTTGATAAATTTGACATGTAATGTGTCAAGGGGGATATTTCTTCAACGTCACCTTTAAGGCTTTAACACGTATTATTTCTATCGTAGTAGCGACGGTAACGTATCATATTGGTTACTCTTGGGTCTCCTTATCCTCGAGTCTTATCCTCAAAGACTATATGAACTATTGACCTTGACTACTCTTCATAAATGAAAATTATTACCACAAAGTCACAAACTGTGCTTTCACGGAATTTTTTTAAATAAATACAATAAATATAATATTTACTAATTTTTTTTAAAATAGAGTATTTCTATTTTCACTTATACATTTTGTTATTATTGTAAATGAAATATGTAATAAAACTATTATTTAAAAATAAGATATATGTAATATGATTTCCTCAAGTATCTTATTTACGACAATAATATCATGCCATTAAATAGTATAACTAAAAGAAATATTTGTAATACAGTTTAAATTAATTTAAAAAATAAAATCGATATAATTTATTATTAAATTATTATATTGATTTGAATTTATCTTGTTTACTATAATAATCATTTAAAAAATTCCATACTTTTCTTGAAGTTTTAGAACTAAATAAATATTAGAAGTATGATATAAGAATTTATCTTTAAATATTATTTGCTAAGTAAAAGGTATATAACATTTTTTTTCATATAGTTTAAGATTTAGCCTTTAAAATTTAAAACACTGCATTTTTTTCCAGCACACAGGTTAACATTCATCGGATATAGTTCTGATAGGTGAATATCACTTTTCAGTTAATATGTAATCTAATTCACCTTACAAAATAAGTAAAAACTATTTAAGAAAAAAGTAGATTGCATTTCAAATAAAAATGGACATAAAGTATAATTTTATCTTTATATGTAATTTGACCATTAAAATTGTTAATGAATAATATTTCGAGATATTATCTGAAATTGAATGGCGTTTTGGACTTAGATATGAGATTCAAGCATTTTTAATGAATGTTCTGACTTATTCACCGAGAGAGAAGAATTTTTGATGTCTTCGTATGGACAATAGCAAGAAATATCCGTAAAAAACTGTGACGCTTAAGTTATTAGCAATATTTTTAGCAGCTTAAAGTAAAATTAAATTGAAAAAAAAAATATCTCAATGATAAGATATTTATAGAATTATAGATGAAATTATTCATCTCTTAAAGACAATTTTAAATTGTAGTTGGTGGCTATTCTCTTTTAAAATGAGAAGTTACCCTCATGATTGAATTCAAAGTTGTTGAGGAATATTTAGCTTAATTCCCGAGTCGGTTCGAATACGGGTTATGGTGACATGTATCTTAGTTGGTTCTATCCATGTGGACGAGGCAACACGAACTAAACCTGTTACTGTTGGGTTGAGTTGCTTAGTAATGGCCCAATCTAAAGGCTAGTTGCTGAGAGTAGATTCTTGGGTTAGACTACATTTAGTTTAGGTATGAACAAATAGTAGATATTTTAGTTACAGTTTTGCTACGCATATAATTCTTTTTGGCAAATAAATTTAAATAAGTTAATCTTAATCCAACAAAATCCACTTACATTACGCGAGCATGAAATTATGTTGTTTTTTTTTTCGCGTTCTTCCTCCAACATTTATATCCTGCGTTCCACTTCCTCTTGCTCCTCCTCCTCCTTTTTTGTGTTCTTCCTCTTTTTTTTTTCGTATTCCTTTTTCTTTGCGTGTTTTAACTTCATCGTCATTCTTTTTATTGCTATATTTTTTCCTCCTCTTTCTATTAATTTTGCAACATTATATATATATATATATTGTTTGGTTTTTCCCTTCTGTTAAGCTTAGTTTGATTTTGGATTTTATAAATGATGACAAACATTTATTGGGTTAAAGCCCAAATGTGTTTAATTGTGTACTAAGTGATGCAGGCCCAATCAAATGTTGCTTCAGCCCACTACAGCAATGCTTCAGCAAATAGAAGGCAGCTCATTTGTTTCTTAGTGCTCCAAGAATAATAGACAAGCCCAACTCTCATTATAGCACCGTTCAGTAAATACAAGGCTATGTGTTGCTAAAGAAAGAGGGAGGACAGCTGGAAAAATAAGGGAACAACAACCATGCAAGGACAGATGTGGCTCTGTGAAAGCAAGAAGGACACAAGCACATTTCCACTATCCCAAGGACATTAGCTAAGCAACATTCGGCTAGTGGGTGAGCAAAACACAAACTTGCTAATAGCAGTAGCAGCAGGAGTTACGGAGAAAAATGAAAAAGGAGTGCATGCCAAGGAAGAAAAAAAAGCAGAGGCTAACAGAGATGGTGGACGGGTTCCTCATCTAGCAGAGGTAGTGGAGTATGATGAAAAAGGACTGCATGCCAGCAGTGACAGCTCCAACGGGTAGCAAGGACAAACAAATGAAAGAGACAAAAATGTAGGCAAGTTGAAAACATATAAGAAGTCTCATTCCATCATTTCATAGCAAGAAAAAGAAAGCACAAACACAGAGCATCATCTCAAACATTGAGTTGAAATCTTTTTTTTACTCAAGCTTAATTTCTGATTTTCTTTGTTATGGCTGTCTTGTGTCATTTTCTGTCTTGAGAAAAAGGCTGATCTTGTGAGTTGAAAAGTCAAGAGAGAAAAGACAAGAGTGATGCAAAAGAACCACCGATTTCTGATGTAATTGAGTTGTTGAACTAGGATTAGTTTTCCTTGCCAAGTTGGGTTAGCACTTGGTGAGTTTGAATCTATCTAGATTCCCCTTTCAAGTTGGGACAGCACTTTGGGTAGCTAAGTTTTGGTGAAGAAAGCTTAGGGGTAGATACTAGTTGAATTAGGAAGTAATTCAATAGTATTGGTGAATGTAATCAGTGGATTATAGTGGAAATTCCACCATGATTTGTGGTGGAGACTGGACGTAGGATTCATTGCACTAAGAATCTAAACTAGGATACATGCTGGCCTTTTTCTCCTCTTCCCTACTCTCTACTTGTTCTGCATATGAGACAAAATGAAATAATCTCCTGCAACTTAAGCTTATGCTAAAACAGAGTTTAAAACTTTAAGTTTTAAGCCAACTTGATTCAACCCCACCTCCTTTCTCAAGTTCAAGTAGATCCATCACATTCCAAGAAGAATTATGAGAAAATGAAATAAGAAGATGAAGAAGAAGCAGCAGCAGAAGTTGAAGAGAAAGAAGAGGAAGAGTTTTGAATTATGCAAAACTTATCAGAATACAAATACGCGGAAAAATTTTCAAAATACACTGAAGCTAGAATGGAACAGATTCATCACAATAATAATTCAAATTCAAAACTCCTACACCAAAATTTTGCTACAAATGCACAAAAATATTTCTTTTAATGCATTTTTTTCTTCTTTTTTTTAGTTGAATGTGTAACACCCTAATATCCAAATCCTTATGCTCGAGTCATAAGTCAATGATATTACGGTGGTACGACTCTCAGGTGGATTTTTAATATATAAATATAGTTAATTTTGAAAGGAGTATTAATCAAGAAGCCTGAAAAGAGTAGAAATAAAATCGCGAAGACGTATCACTCACGTTTCGACAACGAAAAGATAAAACGTGAAGCCGAAAGCGATATACGGATAAGGCATAAAGAAGATTAAGAGATAGATAACAGATAGATATATATAACATAAGTAAATAGCCACTAGTCGCGACCCGCGAAGTTTAGGCCGGCTAGGGTACAATATGAAAGTAGTTGACAACAGTACATCCTAATCTCTCCCAAAGGAAACATAAGAGCCTCTATAGGCAAGTTCCAAAAGAGTTCAATACATAATATAATCTTTTCAAAACGAAGATGGAGAGATTCTAAGCAAAACACAAAGTAGAGAAAATAAAGATCTTCGCCGTCTCTCAGACGTACCACAGCTCACTTCTGAGCACTTGGACCTGTATCTGAAAAACAAGAGATATATACGGAATGAGAACCCCGGGCCCATGGGTTCCCAGTACGGTAAAAGTGCCAAATAAATACAATGCACTGCAATAAAAACTCACTAAGCATCCTAAACTCCTTTTCACCAAATGTCCAGCCTAGATTCTCACTAATCCATAAATAGGCATCTGTCGTATGGGGATACTAAATCTAGTTCATGTTACACATGTTTCCCAACTCGCTGATTCTTCCACGAATTAGACTCAGAATCATAAGCAAAACCATTACCAGTTGTTCTGTCTCAGCAACTTTATATCAATACATCATACCCTCGCCTGGAGCTAGTGAAATCACATCACTGCGTCTACCCAGGGGGCTCAAATGATCTCATTCAAAAATCATCATCATCATGCAATCGCATCATCAATTCATCTCATCAAGAACAGCCCTCAACATACACCGACACCAACATGTGGATCTCTCAGTTGTACAAACACAAGCAATACAGACAAGTAATACACAAATAAGGTACAAGTAGAACAAGTAGCACATAATCAGGTAACATAGCATATATGATATAGAAATCCAAAACAAATAGGCAAACCCAAACAATTCAAACATATGCAAATGATGTATGCCTGCCCTATGGCTGATGATATCATCTGTCGGTTATATAGCCAACCCGACACGTCCTGGTAGCTAACCATGGACAGAAACACCCCTCGCGGAGCAAGTAGGTTTGAGCTACAACCCCCTTGCTACTACCCGCTCAGCCCAGAGCCAGTGGAACAACCACTACTGCGGCTACTACCCAGGCGGGTGTTTAACAGCTCAACCTGGAGCCAGTGGAACAACCACTACTGCGGCTACTACCCAGGCGTCACAATCTCTGACCTGGAGCAAGTGGGACAAACCACAACCCTTGCTACTGCCCAGGTATCTCAAGCATTAACCCGGAGCAAGCGGGACGAACCACAACCCTTGCTACTGCCCAGGTATCTCAAGCACTAACCCGGAGCAAGCGGGACGAACCACAACCCTTGCTACTGCCCAGGTATCTCAAGCATATATTCATTCAATCTCAATTCATATTATCAATCCTCATTGTTATCAAATCTCAAACATTAACCTGGAGCAAGTGGGACGAACCCCAACCCTTACTACTACCCAGGTATCAGAGTTACATTCATTCTAAACTCCATAATTAACTCATTTATCATAAACATCATTTTTCGTCTCATACCCGGAGCAAGTGGACTAGCCACTGCTACTACCCAGGGAAACTCGCATCTCAGATAGTGGAAGTGCAAATCACAATTATCAATAATTCAGCATAAACATGCATGAATTCTCATCCATGGATCAACATCCATATCAGCCATCCGGCTCACGGTTAAATCCATAACCAGCCAATATTCATAGCATACACAGCTATTCCGGCTCACGGTTCAATCCAGAACCAGCCAATTCATAAACAATTACGGCCCTTCGGCCAATGGCATAACAAGCACTTCCACCACCATCCTCCACATCTCACATAATCATCAATGATCCTCATTGATTATTCATTTTCCCCCTTGCTTCACTCGCAAGTTACCTCATTCACTAGCCCTTTTCTAATAGCTAGGCATATCATAACGATTTAGGATATAAGTGGTGAGATCGGAGGCTTAGAAGTATGAGATTTGGCTTTTAAAACTCAAATATCAACTTTTGGCATGAAAACAATGCCACGCGTACGCGTACTCCACGCGCACGCGTGGATGTCCTTAAAAACTCATCGACGCGCAAGCGTCATGCACGCTAACGCGTGGATTAAAAAGTTGCCAAATCGACGCGCACGCGTCAACCACGCGTACGCGTGGATACTCTCGTGCCCCAGGCACAAAGCTGGCACAGTTCTGGCACAACTCTCTGGAAAATGGCTGGGCATTGGGTGCAGCACTATCGGCGCGCCCGCGCACATCACGCGCACGCGTGGATGGCGTTTTCTGGAAGATCGGCGCGTACGCGCCAAGTGCGCACACGCGCAAGGGATTATTCTGCTAAAAATTTTCTAAGTTAAAAACTGCAGAATTCACAACTTCAACCCCCAATCTTCCGACGGACATAACTTCCTCATTTTAAATCGTTTTTCACCCGTTCTTCGAACGGCATGGACATCCCGGATCCAATTTCATTTCTAAACAGATTTGGAACAAAACAAAGATCCGTAGTCCAAGTTATGTCCCGTCAAAGTATGCCCAAAAACCATGTTTTCATATAAAACCACAAAGTGCCATTTTCAAAACAAGCCATTTTCATCTCTTTTCAAAATCAACCAAAACATGCCAATTTCAACCCTTTTTGAAACCAATCAAAATATACCAAAATCAACATCAAGCCTCCTCAACTCATACATTAATACCTTACCACAATTCACAAACCGCCATATAACCATCTTTACCCATTTCAAACAAATGGCTAAATTACAAACATATCAACATGGCATACATCCTTCCTCATCTCAATTTCCAACAATACTATTTCCAATCAACCATCATTATACATAATCAATATCATAATCACTATCACGTGGTTTCACCCACAAATCAACCTTAATCATTTCTCAAGCATATATCACAATATATATACCTCTCATGCATCATCATACCATCAAGACATCAATAATCATAATCACCTATATGACTACATAATATTTCTCAACCCAAAACCAACATACTTCATCTACATAATTTCACCCTTCAACTCCTCAACCTTATTATTCAACAATCAACCCAATCATTCGCATATTCATTATATGAAATTCATCCAATCACTTGTGTCATCATACAATGCACACATCAACTTACCTCCCTTACCTCTTTCCGGCCTCCGGCCCAAAATTTACGGCCTCCGGCCCAATTTCACAATTTAAATGCATAAACCACAAATTAATACTCATTATCCAATACATCAAATTTTCAATACACCAAGCATACAAGGCCACACAATTCTCAACCCAATCATCAATTCACATTACATACCAACTATGCATAGTAGCATCAACCATTCACACAATCCAAACTTAATCCTAGGGGTATCTAGCCTAGGAATTCTCATCACACCACACGGTACTTAAATGAAACTTAAACCGTACCTCTTGTAGCCAAATCAATTGAGCCTCTTCTTTGGAAGTCTCCACCAACCTTAGCCCCAAGCCTCACCAAAGCTCCTCAAGCAACACCAATCTCCCAATTGTGCACCAAAACCATCAAATGCACTAACATAGCCAATATCACATACATACGTCAACCTAGGGCTCATAAAAATCACAAATCACAAGGGTTTGAGCACTTCTTACCTCAGCCCATATGAAGTAGGGATAGAACCCACTTAGAATCCATGTTGGAGTATCCCTAAACACCCAAAATCACAAGATTTCAACACTAACTTCCCAAAAACGTATAACAGTGGTGAAATTCGAAAACTGGGCAGAGATGAATGGAATACTCACCACAAAACTTAGATAGAAATGTAGAGGATGAGAAGAGCGACGCGTGGCCGCAAACGGCTCGTCAATCGGAGCTCCGTAGCTCAAGTTATGGTGGTTTGAAGATCAAAGAGAGTTAGGTTTTCTCTCTTCTCTTCCCTCTTCTCAATTTCAGCGCCCCAACCCTCTTTTAAGGTAAAAATGAGCTGAAATGCTCATAACTAATGTTTATATATGTTGGGTCTTGGGCCCACTTAGGCCCAGTTCACTTATTTTTGTCCGTTGGTCCAATTTTGGACCAAAACCTTTAAGATTAGCGCTCTAAATCGCACTTCAAATATTTCTACCTCCCCTAATTATAATTCCTCATTTCTTAATCTTATTTACTCATAATCAATTCTCTCAGCTGTAGTACCAGACAGGTCTTAGCCAGTACTGCCGGTCAAAATTCCACTGTGCACTTTTACGCAGAAAACTATGTCTTCCGACTCGGAAAAATTCACTGAATCCAAATATCATATTGAAATCATCAAATTCCAATTGCCAAATCTTCCAACCATATTCGCTCCTATTTAACTCATTATTTAATTAATTTCGGTTAGACCGGGTATTACACTGAAGCTAGAATGGAACAGATTCATCACAATAATAATTCAAATTCAAAACTCCTACACCGAGATTTTGCTACAAATGCACAAAAATATTTCTTTTAATGCATTTTTTTCTTCTTTTTTTTAGTTGAATGAATATAGGTTCATCATCTTTCAAGTAATTTTGCAGCATTATGTGTAATTTTTTTTCTTTATTTGATTTTTTGTTTTTATTTTTGTTAAGATAGTAAAACAAGAAAAAACTTGAGAAGGTAAAACAAAAAGGAAAAGATGAATAAGGAAAAAAAGATAATAATGATGATGATGAAAAAGAATAATAAGCAGTAGCAGAAAATGAGAAGGAAGAAGAGGAAGAGTTTTAAATTATGCATTATTTATTATCAGAATAAAAATACACCGAAAAATTTCTAAAATACACCAAAAGTTTTTCAAAATATACCGAAACGAGAATGGAACAGATTTATCACAATAATAATTCAGATTCAGAACTCTTACACCGAAATTTTGCTACAAATACACAAAAATATTTCCTTTAATACATTTTTCTTATTTTTTTTCTTTCTTTTAGTTGAATGAATGTAGGTTCATCATCTTTCTAGTAATTTGTAGTATTATGTGTTTCTTCTTCTTTGTTTTTTTTTGTTTTTATTAAGAGAGTAAAACAAGAAGAAACTTGAGAAGGTAAAACAAGAAAAATATGAATAAGAAAAAAAAACAGAAGACGAAGATGATGATGATGATGAAAAAGAAGAAAAAGCAGTAGCAAAAAATAAGGAGGATGAAGAAGAAAAGTTTGGAATCATGCATAACTTATCAGAATAAAATTATACCAAAATTTTTTAACAATAACATATAAGTTTCTTATTTTTTATACCAAAATTTTATTACAAATACACAGAAATATTTTTTTAATGATGCATTTTTTTCTTCTTTTTTTCTTTATTTATTTCTTTCTTTTAGTTGAATGAATGTAGGTTCATCATCAAACAAGTAATTTTGCAGCATTATGTGTTTCTTTTTCTTCTTTGTTTGATTTTTTTTAATTCATGTTAAGAGAGTAAAATAAAAAAAAAACTTGAGAAGGTAAAATAAGAAGGAAAAGATGAATAAGAAAAAAACAAGAAGATGATGGATGATGAAAAAGAAGAAAAAGCAGTAGCAAAAAATGAGGAGGAGTAAAAAGAAGAGTTTTGAATTATACAGAACTTATTAAAATAAAAGTACACTAAAAAATTTTTGACAATAACACATAAATTTCTTAGTTTTTACACCAAAATTTTGCTATAACTACACAGAAATATTTTCTTTAATGTTACGGTTTTTTCTTCTTTTTTTCCTTATTTCTTTCTTTTTTGTAGTTGAATAAATGCATGTTCATCCTCTTTTAAAGAATTTTACAGCATTATGCGTTTCTTCTTCTTCTTTGTTTGATTTTTTTATTCTTGTTAAAAGAGTAAAAACAAGAAGAAACTTGAGAAGATAAAATAAGAAGGAAAAGATGAAGATGCAGCAGCAAAAGATGAGAAGGAAGAAGAGGAAGAAGTTTGAATTATGCATAACTTATCAGAATATAAAAATACACCAAAATTTCTTAACAATAATACATAAATTTCTTTATTTTTACACCAAAATTTTGCTACAAATACATAGAAATATTTTCTTTAATGATTATAATACACAAACTGAGTTTGAAAATAACATAAAAAATGACTGAATTATCAACAAAAACACATCCAAATCAATTTTGAATCAGACAACGTCATCAATATAGAAAAAATTATATGATAATGATAATAATAACTACGATAATGATAACAATGATACATATAAGAAGAAAACGATGATGACTATAACAATAATGAACATGATGATGAAGATGATGAAGGAGAAGGAGAAAAATGAAGGAAGAGAAGAAATTCCAATGAGAAAAGAAGGAGAAAAAGGAGGTGATGTTGGTGACGACGATAACGAAAGAGAAAAATAATAAAAAATAAGGAAAAGAACGTGCGCAGCAAAGGCACAAAGAAGAACGGACACGCGTGAATATGAATGATTTGTTGAACTTGTTTAGTTAATTAACTTGTATATAGAAATTTATTCAATATTTTTTTATTATTTTTACTGATTTTGAAACATTATTTTATTTAAATCAGGGAAATATGTTTTTTCATAATCTATACCGGGTTTTTGTGAAAAACCTTCTGCTACAAGTCGAGTTTTGTAGCATACAACTTCATTTTTCTCATTTTATTTTCTCACAAATATCCATCGGTATCCAACGGGTTTTACATCTTCTGGTGTACGGACTACAGGTCCAAAGACTTCACGTTTTGCAAGTGAGTCTAACTCAGCCTTCATGGCTTCTTCCCATTTTGGCCAATCATTCCTTTGTCGACATTCTTCGACTGTTCTTGACTCAAAATCCTTACTTTCATGCATGATATTTAATGCCACATTATATGCAAATATTTCATTGACAATTGTCTTATTTCGGTCCCATTTCTCTCCTGTAAAGACATAATTTATTAAGATATAGTCATTTTCACAATTTTCAGGTACTTGAATGTCTTCTGGCGTTAAAACTATATCAGAATTTTGGACAACTGCAGGCGTCTTTACTATATCTTTTTCAACAGGAATAGAATTTACCTCTTTTCTTTTTTGAGAATTTTTGTCTTTGGAACCGATAGGCCTGCCACGTTTATGGCGTGAATTTGTTTCAATGGCTATTTTTTTCGACTGGGACATCAATTTGAATTTGGGCATTTTCTGTTGGTATATAAAATTTTGTTATCCTCTTTGTATCGAAAAATGTATCAGGCAATTCATTTGCTATTCTTTGTAAATGTATAATCTTTTGAACTTCTAGTTCACATTGTCGTGATTGATGATCTAAATGAATCAAGGATGATGCATTCCAATTAAGTTCCTTTTCAAGAAATTTATTCTCTTCCCCTAATGTTGGAAATTTTGATTCATCAAAATGACAATCTGCAAATCAGACTTTAAATATAGCTCTAGTTTGTATCTCAAGCTACCTCACTATAAAGGGCGAATCATATCCAACATATATCCCCAATTTTCTTTGGGGTCCCATTTTTGTGCGAGAAGGTGGTGCAATGGGAACATATATCGCACACCCGAATATTCTTAAATGGGAAACATTTGGCTGCTGGACAAAAGCTAATTTGCATAGGAGAGAACTGATGGTAACTTGTTGGTCTCAAATGAATGAGTGCTGTGGCATGCAAAATATATAGCATGCCCCAAACCGAGGATGGAAGATTTGTTCTCATAAGTAAGGGTCTAGCAATTAATTGGAGGCACTTAATAAGTGATTATGCTAATCCATTTTGTGTGTGAACATTAGCTACTGGATGATCAACACTTATTCTATTAGTCATACAATAAGCATAAAAAACTTGGGAAGTAAATTCTCCAGCATTATCAAGACGAATTGCTTTAATTGAATTTTCTGGTAATTGTGCTTTTAATCGAATAATTTGTGCAAGTAATCTTGCAAATGCCAGGTTGCGAGAAGACAATAAGCACACATATGACCATCTCGAAGATACGTCTATTAGGACCATAAAATATCTAAAAGATCCACATGGTGGTTGAATAGGTCCACATATATCGTTTTGAATTCTTTCTAGGAATTCAGGAGACTCAAACCCAATCTTTACTGGTGATGGCCTTAAAATTAACTTCCCTGAGAACATGCAGCACAACAAAATTTACTAAATTTAAGAATTTTCTGGTTCTTTAGTGAATGTTCATGGGAATTTTCAATAATTCTCTGCATCATAGTTGTTCCCGGATGACCCAATCGGTCGTGCCAAGTTATGAATTCATTTAGGTTAGTAAACTTCTGATTTATAATGGCATGTGATTTAATTGCACTAATTTTGGTATAATATGACCTAGATGAAAGTGAGAGTAATTTTTCTAATATAACCTTTTTATTTAAATCATGAGTTGTGATATACATAAGTACTTATGATTTCCCTCATTCATTGTTTCAATATGATATCCATTTTGGCGAATATATTTGAAACTCAACAATTTCTTCAGAGACTTAGTAGATAATAGTATATTATTTATCATAAATTTTGTTCCTTCGGGAAACAAAATTATAGCTCTTCCAGAGCCTTCTATCACATTACCCGAGCCAATAATAGTATTAACATATTCTTCTTTTGGCACAAAATTGGTAAAATATATATTACTTTTGAGAATAGTGTGCGAACTTGCACTATCCGTAAGACAAATATCTTCACTATATTTCCTTGTCATTCTCTTCAAAGACAAATAATAATAAAATGAATAGAAATATTTGCACAGTAAAACAATTTTCTTGATTGAAAATATTTTTCTAAGAAGTATAGTATATACTAAAAATTTTATTATTATTATCTTGACACATTCAGTAATTTTGAAATTCATAAATATTTTATTATACATCATACTTGAAATTTAGATGCATAGAAAATAAAACTTAACAATAAGTTTCTTACATTATATATTTACATGAGTCCTTAACAAACTCACATATTAAACTATTCCATCAATGATCAAATGACCAATATTTTCTTCAAGATCCTCAAAGAAATCAGACACATCATAATGAGTGGTGAAATTTTTAGCATCATTTGAAACAAAATTTGTTTTCTTTCCTTTGTCATCCTTTTTTCAAAGATGCATGATAAAGATCGTCTAGGTGCCTTAGGGTATGACAGGTACGCAACCAATGTCACTTTCCACCACAACGGATACATTTATCCTCTGCTGATTTATTTTGCCCACTGTTTCTTTCTTTATCCCACTTTTAGTGAGATCCTTTCTTGTGAATATAATTCTTCCTCCTTCCATAATTTTCTTGTTACCAAAACCTTGCCATTTACCTCTTATGAGGTAATGATTTGCTGCATTTGCTTCAAGAAATGGGGCGGCGCCAGCTGGACGCGTTTCATAATTTAAAAACAACTCATTGTTGCGTTCAGCAACAAGAAGGCAAGAAATTAGTTCAAAATATTTTTTTAAATCCTTTTTTTCGATATTGCTGCTGCAGGAGCACATTCGAGGCATGGAAGGTAGAGAAAGTTTTCTCTAACATATCACTATCAGTTATCTTATCCTGACATAATTTTATTCATGAGGTGATTCGAAACATTGCTGAATTATATTCATTTATGGATTTAAAATCCAGTAGACGCAAGTGCGTCTATTCATATCGGGTTTGAGGAAGTATCAACGTCTTTTTATGATTATACCTTTTTTCAAGGTCTTTTCACAGATCTGCAGGATCTTTTAATGTGAGATATTCATTTTTCAATCCTTCGTCAAGATGATGATGAAGGAAAATCATGACTTTGGCTTTATCCTTCTGGAATGCATTATTTTTAGCCTTAATGGTATCTCCAAAATATATTGAATCAAGATGGATTTTAGCATCTAGTATCCATGATAAATAATTATTTCCAAATATATCAAGAGCATTAAATTCAAGATGAGAGAGTTTCGACATAATAAAAATTTGTTACCTAGAATCTTCCTAAAATTTGATTAGAGTCTTGTGCTGATAATATATTGTAGAATAAATAAATAACTAAAGAGAAAGTATAAATAGAAAACACTAATATTAATATTTATTATAATTAATATCTTAATATAAAAATATTTCATATATAGTAGCATATATAAAAGAGAGAAAGAGAGAAAAGTGTTTTAACAATATGAAAAAAGAGAAACAAAGAGAGAAGAGTGTTTTAACAATATGAAAAAAGAGAAAGAAGATTTTATTGATTTTGTGTATTATTTTTCATATCAAACCCTCTATTTATAAACGTACAAAAATTAAAGTTTAACTTTAGTTTTCGAACCTTTCACTTGAAAAAGCATGCTTATCTTAACATTTTTTTAATTATTTAAATACAAAACGATGCTAATGTTTTAACTAAAAAACTATTAAAAAAAACTCCTCCACAAAACGGCAGTGCCGTTTTCATTTTGTAACTTTTTCTAAAATTAAAAAAAAAAAATGATTACGTCAATAACGTTTTAGTTATTTTTAATTTTTGTCATTTAAAAAATTAAAAATCATAAGAAAAGAAGCATCAAACTATGAATGACCTAATAACACTGTATTTTTTTAAATAAAATTTATTATGACCGTTATTAATAATTTTAGCATATTTTAGTGATTTTTTTTTATAATTCTCCAAAGAATAAACAGATAAAATAATTAAAGAGAATAATTATTAATAAAAATAATTCAATAAATTTATTTATTTTTATCATTTATAATTTTATTTTAAATCAAATTAAAAACGTACAAATCTACAAAAAATTTTCAAGTATTTAATCTTATTTTTTTATGATTCCTTCGCTATTATTTTCAACTTTTTTAATTAAAATATTTGAAAACAACCAAAACATCATTCACGTTTTCTATTTTCAGATTTTAAAAAAACTTTCAAAATGAAAACGGTACTGCCGTTTTGTGGAATTTCTTTTAATATTTTTTTAATTAAAACGTTGGCAGCGTTTTATATTTAAATAATTAAAAAAAATATTTTTTACACACAAAACGTAGGTCATGTTTTATGTTTTTCAAAAGTAAAAAAATTCCATATACTCACCTACACTAAAATATGGAGGCACATCACATTATTTATTACAATATTAAAAAAAAAAATTAGCCGTAAAATATTCGTCATGCAACTGGACACTACCACCGCCTAGGCGCCTGCCCATGAAAAGTGAATGCCACCAATTTGCTCTGAACAAACCCATGCTAATGGAGGAACGTTCTCATCAAACTCAATTTTTATCATCACTCCATTATTTTAACAGTACCTTAACCAACTTATATATAGAAAATAATTAATACATACAGGACCATAGCTATAAATACCAGCCAGATAACATATATATCCTACATTGATCCCCATACATCAAACCTTATTATACCTTGCTCGATCTACTAGCCAGATATGACATTCTTGCATTCCACAAATTCAACATCTCTTATTTAGATAAGTAGTTGTTTTCTTGAATGCAAGAATTTGTATTTGGTTGGTCTAGCTAGTAAGATCCGGGAACCCAGAGAAGGGTATCGGTGGCAAGAAAATGACAAACGGGAACAGTTCCAGGCTTAACATTTAGTTGCATAAAAGCAGGATTATCACTAGCCCAATGCCTAGTATTATTATGGCAAATTGCTAGAGCTTTAGCTTTTGTCCCATCTTCAATAGACACCAATGGAACATTATAAGCCCTTGATTCCACTTTGTGGCAGTAGAACACAGCATAAGGGTAATTCAGTTTGTGGCACACCACAGCTTTATCACCATTTTTTGTCACTCCCTTCAGCACACTGTATTCCTCTGCCTTTTCATTTTCCTTCTCCAACTCTGTTGAAAGTAGTTTTATGTTCTTCCCAAGCTTCAAAACCGCAAAGTTTACCAATGAGTCCAGAGAGGTGGCACAGTATTTTTCCTCCCCCTTAATGGCAGGGCTTTCGCAAAGCTCAAGTGTGCCTTTCACTGTCTTAGCATCGGTTGACTCAGCCTCTATGCCAAAACGCTTCAGAATCTCTAGGAGCCTGAAATTGGTAATGGTTAGTGCTTAGTGACATAGTCATCAGTGCTAATTAGAGAATAAAAAGTAATATTTATATACTAAAATCAATCAAGTGACCAATATATTTGTATATAAATATATATATATATAATTTAATTTATTTTTAGTATATTTATATTTTAACATGTATTTTATAGATAAATATATTGGTAATTAATTTTGGTAACTGATTTTAATGTATACGTAGTATAGTTATTAAAAAATAACACAAAGTTATCTTATTTGATTTAACATGTATAATTTTATAATTATATATTTATTATATTTAAAATCATCCATTTATTTTAATAATAATTAATAAACATAAATAAAAAAATTGAACTATTTGATTAATTTTTATCATCTTCTAAACATTTTTATATTATTAATAGCAAAAATAGTAGGAAAAAATATAAAATCAATTCAGAATAACTGAGGTTACCTTTATTTATATTAAAGTTATTTATTGTAGAATTATAAATTTTACATACATTAAGTTAAAAATATTAATTAAATAAGATAACTTTAATTTATTGTTCATTAGTATTATTGTATTAATATTTTAATAGTTAGTTGTCTTTTAATTTGTTACTAGATATATCTAAGTTTATTTATTATAAACAGTTTTAGTCTGCAACAATACAATGCAAGAAATAATAATTGATACATTTAAAATTGACAAGGGATAGAATCTTAACAATTGTTGTCAATAATAATCACTTGCTCAATACCTGGTACTGGAAAATGGGGTGATCTTTGCAAGTGAGTTTGGTAAAAAGGTGAAGTCACTAGAACGCTTAGGGAACTCAAGTTTGAGTTTCTTGCCAGGATGAAGGTCTTGTTCAAGGAAAAATGTGACATTCAGCACTGTATCTTTGAGTCCATTAGGGTCCCTCAGTTTGCCATAGACGTCAACATCTATTTTGTTGTTGCTTATCTTAAGTCCTCGATCGCCAATTCCTTATTAACACCAAAAGGCGAACAGAGATTAGATAGTGAGATTATGCTCGGCAAAAATTGAGTGAATTTCAATGTAATTTGAGAGTAGTTTCCTTTGTAACAACCACCGCCACCACCATAAAAACTTAGAGAAACTCTTTGGCATAGTAATTTTTAATTTTTATTATTATTATTTGATTAGTATAAATATTAAATTATTTTTAATAAATAAATTTTATTAATTTGTATATATAAATTTTTATAAATATAAATATAAATTATATATTTATTTTATGTAAAATTTATATAAATATAAATACAAATTTTTACTGACTAAATATTAATAAAAAATAATAATATTTATTAGTTATATAACATTGTTCAAAAATTTATTCTAAAAATAAAAATTAATTACAAAGAACAAATGATATTATTACATTCTATTACATCTACAACAGTGAGACCATGCATTTACATATTGATTTTCTTTAATCCCTTTGTGTAGGATCTTTTTAAATATTTATCTATTTTTATCATTTTCTATTTTTTATATGATCTACTCTTTTTAACTAAATGCATTATTTTTCTCCACATGTTCAAATTACCTATATGACAATATTTTATTATCTTTTGAACAATAGGCAGTGTAATATTAAATACAAGTTTTAATCAATAAAATATTAAATACTATTTATTAATAAGTAATAGTCTGAAAAAAATTTCAATGCTCATCACTCGTTGTTAAACCATTATTTATAATTTTATTAAGACAAAATGATAAATTAAAAGTTAAAAGTTTATATGTCATCTTATTATATATTTATAATTTGTCCAAACTCCAAATAGATAATTATTGAAGAATGGAAATAGTATATAAAAAATAATGATAGAATAAACTGAATGGAAATAGTATAATGCAAATTTTTTTCTGCAATTTTTTTTCGGTTCCTTCTTGTCTAGAGTACTTGTGTGTAATGCAAAGAACAATAAACGACCATAAACAACTGAAGTAGATGTAATTAAAGGTCAAATATGAGAAGTGGAAGAATTGGAATCTGGAATCTCAAATTCATACTACTACATATATACTGACCAGGCTTCGTGAGATCCCTTAATGCTTTAGGCATGTGATCAGGGTTTCCCCATAACATCTCATTTGCTTGGACATGGCTACCTAATAAGAATGCAACCTGCCAAAAGTTTCAATTATTATTATTATTATAATATCAAAAACAAACTGAGCATACATAATAAGTGATTTATCACAATCCTTTTAAAATAGAGAAATGTTAGAAAATTATCAAAATTTATTTTTTTTAATCATTAATTAGTTATTTATGTTTAAAAGTGTAGACTAAAATATGTTTGTTATATTACTAAACTAAAAAAAGTTAGATTAATAACTAAAAGTAATAGTTAGAATAATATTCTGATAGCACTCTAACATTTTTTCTATTTAAATTATGAAATCAAAGAAAAACTTTCAAATAGTGAACATAAAACATTTATTAACTATAATAAAATTATTTATCCAAAAATTTTATTATGTTAAGCAAAAGGATTTTCTTTTATTTGTCTTATATTTAAATTATTTGTTTATTTGTAAGAATAAATTAAAGATAATAAAAATTAAATCCTAAATAATTATATATCCAGGATTATCAATACTAGTCAAATTCTTTTACAATAACAATTATAATTGGAAAAAAAATGAAGTTTCAAATATATTTAATGTATTGAGCATTTTAAATATATCTAGTATTAAAAACTTGCCTTAATAAATTATAACAACTTTAAGGGCTTCACTTTTATTTTTCTGAATAGAGATAAAACTTACACAGAAAAGTGCCGAGATGAGGCCACAGTGACCAGACTCCATTTACTTCCAGGCTACGAAATACTTAGGACATACAATACCAACAATTTATAGAAATTAAATGCATCTAAATTCAATAACTACTGTGCATAATTCGGATAATATAAGTTGATCAAAAGCCTATGGATCTACTCCTTCCACGTATCTATTTTGGTCATCTATCGTTTTTCGACCTCCATTATTGAGCTTACAGGACGTAACTCTGAATTTTCTACTTTCTTTCCATCCGTTAATATATTACACATCAATCATATGCCGGGGGACGGGGACTGATGATTATTATTTTCATGTCCTATATATATTTTCCAGCTATTTTAAGATTTAATACAACAACAATAATAAAGTTTTATCTTACTCAATTATGTATATACAGTGATATCACATATGAAATTTCGTTTGATTACCTCATACTAAGAATTTCTTTTAGATCTTCTTTTATCATTATCTATTGATTTATCTCTTATTTAAGGCTCGATTGGATTGATTTAAAAAAAATATATTTATTTTTTTATCTTTTTAACAAAAATTTGTTTTTTTTAAGATGAATATTATTTTATTATTATAAAATAAAGAAAAAATAACAAATTGATCTCTGACGTTTTGGTCATGGACATTTAAGTCCCTAAAAATTTAAAAATACATTTAAATCACTACAAAGGAGGCGCAGAATACCGGCAGTTTTCTTCTTGATTAGCGGCGGTTCTAAACCGCCGCAAAATCAAAGGCTGGCGGCTAACTAAACTGCCATAGATATGGGCGCGGGGATTGGGTTTGGCGGCGGTTTCCAGCAACCGCTGGTATAACCGCCACTGAATTAGTAATTTGCGGCAATTAATTTAGCGGCGGTTTAAAACCGCCGCAATATACAAATATTAGGATTTAGTCATTTTTTACCGGCGGTTACGAACCGCCGCAACGTTAGTACGGTTTTTAATTTAGAATTTTTGCGGCGGGTATAAAACCACCGCTAATTTTAATACAAATTAAAAAATATTTTTTTTTTCTTCTAAAAAACGCTGATTTTTTTGTTTAATTTTAAAGATAAATTTTTTGGCCTTTTTGAATTTTTTAATACTATAAATGTTAATATTTTTCATCTATTGAATCTAAACTTGTGGCAAAAACAACAAAATTAACTGAAAAATAAAATAATATATTTATAAAAATATTAACATAGCAAATCTCTTGCTAAGAATTGCATAGTCAAATTCAAAAAAAATGTTTGCTTCAAATCAAAATAAGTTCAATCCTAGAATTCTATTTTTCACTCTGTCCTTCCACGGAATTCATTCATGCGATACTATTGAGTCAACAATCCTGCATAAGGATAAATAACAATGTTTTAGTCTAATTAAACAATGCACACCTCATAGGCACCAACAACATGATGAATAAGGAACACAATTAAATGCAACAATGAAAGACCATTATTTTTTGGCACAGAAATCACAACTGCATATCATATGATGCAACACATGGATACCATGTAGGGAAAATTGTCAAGTAGCTAGAACAAAATTAACTTTACACCATATTACGAAAAGCAAAAAATGTATGATACAGAACTCTTCTTTCTATATTTGAAATTAATAACTCCAACTTGCTTTTCAGCAATTTTTGAATCGGTAATATTTTGTACAAGCACCAATTTGGTTATAAGGCAGGACCATCGAAGGTGAATCCAATACTCAACTTAGAACTTCTATAGAATGCTAAGTTGATGGATTTCACATTGCATGCAACATATACACATACATATTACAATATTTCACTAATAAATTCTGACTCTTCTCAGCAGCCAACATAATATCACAAAGTGTCATTCAAATGTCCACATAAATGGCTAGACTTTTAAAGAATCCTTTTCATTTACTTTCGTCATTCCACATACAATACTAACATTCCATTTATTTAAACAAAACGGAACAGAATGCTTCATAATGCACATGGGTAATGCTTACTTACAGTTATATTTAGGGGATAGGTGCCTGTAAGCTCTCGGAACCGACACACACTGAATAGAAGATTTTCAAAGCTGTCCCGTGCATGTTTCTCTGTAAGTGCTCTTGATTTCACACTTTCTTCTTTACCTTCACACACAACCAAAAAGAATGAGATAAAATTTCTGATAAAAGGAGTTTCATATGTGAGTATCAGCAAATACACAAAAGGTAGAAACCTTCATGCCACCATCATTAACAGCAACAGCCTAATTCCCTGAGGAAACACATAAATGATGCAAAGGAAATCCATCAAACTAAGGTTACGAAGTTATAGGAAACAATTGAGCAGCAAACAGAGCAGAATTCATAGAACACACCAAGTTTAAATCATAATTCAGAAAACAAAGCAATTATAAGCAATTTTATTAAAACCATAAAATATAAAAGCAGCTCAATGAAAATGACAAGATTACTATTATTACAGGCCTCTGTAATGGTACAATGAACCTAAACTATAAACTAAATCATTGTTAACTTACGAAACTAAGGTCCATGTATCTCTTCCTTACTTTCGCTATTTTAAAGGAACATGCTCTGATTTAGATTCATTGAAAATATAAAAAGGAGAAACTTCAAAAAGGTTTCATATTAGGCACCCTCTTAATGTGTCATGACCAAGTTGTGCTCTTTCATTGTCTCCAAATAACAAATTCAAAAGCAAACTTTATTCCTAACATACAAGAGACTTCCAATAAAATAATATTATTGATTTGCAAAGCTTCTTTTCAATAACCAAATTTTTGCATCTGAAATAGTGGTTTTACCATCTAATCTTGTGCTTCAAAGATTGTCTTGACTAACTTAAAAATCTGATCAGAAGTCCTTGCTGCATCAATTAATAAGAAGCAAAATTTTATTCCATTAGTACTACAAAGCATTTAAAACTCAATTATCAACACTTGCGGTTGCAGCACCAAGATATCAAATACCTTGTGAACTTTTCCTTTCTCACCATAATAAGAAATCACAGGTGGACTAGACTCCAAGAAAACTTTAAATCGCTTCTTTATTGTTTCAATCTTGTCATCCTCTCTTGCCTTCATTATCCCAAAAAAAAGGATGAATTTGCTGATAACCATAAGAAAATTAGAAGAAATAGTTCTCTGTTTTTTTTTTCTGGAAAGACAAAACTAACTTGGTTAACTGTCAGTGCTTTTGGCAGAAGCTTCACTGTCACCTCTGAAGGAACAATTTTTCCTATCATAATGAGTTAAAAAAGAAGAATAAAGTATCAAGCACAATTTGGAAAGTATGGCTACTATCATAAGGAATCTGCAATTATCAAGCACAATTCATCAAACACCTGGAGTGCTTGAGAATTTGAAACAAGAGAAACTAAAACTCATTGATTGTTGTTATATCAAATAGCAAAGCATTCAGAATAGGCAAATGAAAGACAATAAATAAAGTGAAAAGGGAAGGAGAAAGAGAAGAGAAAAAAGATTAAAACGAAATCACCCCTTTTGTCCTATGTTCTTGGCAAGAACAAAATCAAAACAAAAGAGTAAATTGAAACCAAATCAAGAAGAAAAAGATTAATGTGAACCAAATTGAATTCTAAAACCAAAAAGAAAACAGAACAAAATTGAAAGACAGATTTTTTGGATACCTGAGCAGACCTAAGGACGGGACCAGAGGAAGCAGGGAGCAGCTTGACGATGGACCCACCAACAAGGGGAAGCGCGTAGCAACTGGTACTGACGAGCAGAGGTACACGGCGGCAAGGATTCATGCGCGGAGGTGTGTCCTTTGCCTCTGCTCCCATTTGTGTTCGTCCGAGAAACAAAAGATGGAAATTTGCTGATTCTTCACTATATATACCCAAAACGATTGAATTACAGCGATTTTACTGAACAGCCGCTATCCAATACAGTTCCGCAGCTGAAACCAAACCGCAGCTCAAAATCGACGCGATTCTACTAATTTGCGGCGAGTTTGAACACGGACACTAATTTCTGGCCGCTATCCTCCGCTTGTCTTGTAGTGAATTCCTAACCTCTTTAAGATATGGACACATCGACCTCTGTGTTTAATTTGTTCCATTTTAAAAACTCTTTCACATGTGCATCCGTATCAACCATATCAGTACAACTAGAGTCACATTTGATTTTTTCGTTAGGTCTGACAGACCTAAGTAGACATGAGGGATCAATATCACTACAAAAAAAGGTTAAAATGACGTTTTTTTTTTGGAAATTATGGCGGTTCCAACCGCCATTATTACCAAAAACGGCACCTCTAAAAAACGTCGGTATTCTGGGCGTCATTCTGGTTATTACAGCGGTTTTTAAAAAACTGCCACAATTTCCTATAGATAATACGGCGATTTTTTAGGGTTAAAATAACGGTTTTTCAAGTGTTTAAAATAGCGGTTATAACCGCCGTTTTTACCAGGATGTTGTGACATCATTTCTGTTTAAAATGGCAGTTTCTAACCGCCATTTTTACCATTATAACCGCCATTTTGATTAGGATATAATGGCATCTTTTGTGTTTAAAATGGCAGTTTCTAACCGCCGTTTTTACCAAAATATAATGGCATCATTTTCGTTTAAAATGACAGTTTTTAGCCGCCGTTTCTACCAGCGTATAATGGCATCGTTTTCATTTAAAATGGGGTTTTTAACCGCCGTTTATTCCTAATTATGATGACAATTTTATGCTTTTTAAAATAAGATTGAAACCACCAATTTAAAGTGATATTTTCGAAACTCACTTAAAAATCTCGTAATAACCAAAAGGCATAGCCATAAATCAATCATCATATATAAGACGATTTTTAATTCATACATGATCCAAAAGTCATAATCCAAGTCATAATTGAAATGTCATAATCCAAAAACAAAGTATCAAAGTAACATTTTTTAATAATATATCTTAACATATAATCCTTAATATACGTCTTAACATATCAAGTAAGGTCATGCTTCCTTGTTGTTTGCTCCAGAAAACCTACTTTCTAACTCTTTTAGTGATGAAATCTCACTCTCTTGATCCAATTTCTACAACAAAAATATAATTATTATGAGCACAAGAAATACAAGAAAAATCCTTAGTAATGGAATTCTTAAATGTTGTATCTCTGAGTGTGTAGGTTTATGATGTTATAATGGTAATGATAAACCCTTAGTTGAAATTTTAATCTGAGATGGATTAATCTATCTTTAACGTATGGTGTGGAGAGATATGAGAAAAAAATTTCATTAATTTATTTTTTACATCTAAGATAAAATAATAAAAAAGAAAATTATGCAAAATGCAAAAGCAAAACTAAAATTATTCCAAAGCTTCTTTCTGAATACATGCACAATCTTTGTTAAAATCTGAAACTTTCCTAACTTTCATCACAAACACAAACCATGATTAAAAGATTTTATGCACAAAAATATAATTGAGAATTGCTGTACAACACTTCACATTTTGATTAAAAGATTTTTGGACATTATATGTAGCTGAGCCACTAATTGAACAAAGCTTGGTTGCCGTAGGATTATAATTTCCTAATCTAACAACATTCCATTAATGAATTGAGAAAGAATTTTTTTACTATGAATTTAAGAAAAAAACTAAAGAGATAAAGCAAAGAAAAAAAAAAAGAGGATAATTTTATTTGTACCTGTGAAACGTGTTAAGTAGGAAACATTCCAGCCAATTGTATTAGAATTTTACCTCATTCCTTAGAAGCAATATAGGAGATTAGTGCTTGTAATTGTGCTTTAACGGTATCCAACTCTTCTTGTACATTTGGACCACAAGTAGATGATGTGCTAGCATCATTTGAAGAACCTAAATTCATCTGACTAATTCTTGTAGTTTTGTTCTTGAAAACAACTGTTGGAACAGCTCTCATACCTAAACCTCGAACACTACCAGGGTGCTCTTTCCCAAGAACTACTCCAAAAGCATCAAGAGGAGAATTAACAGTTGTAGTATATGTCCAAGTTTTCAAAAATTCAAAAATTTAAATATATTTTCAAATTCTCAAGGACTTAAATGTCCACGGATCAAAAAGTCAATGACCTATTTGTCCTTTTCTCTAAAATAAAAGTATTTTCTAAAGTTATATGAATTCCCTAAATCAAATTCTAAACATGAATTCTCTCTTCCTATTGTATGTAAATCGTCACAGCCTAGTTAACTTTAGGTTAGTTTGTTAACCACTAGGGCAAAAACAACTAGTTAATCGTCTCATGGTATTTAGGGTCATGGTATACACGTTAATCATCCATGAGTACCATATTCAATGCTAAAGAAGAGTAAAATATAATTGCTTGGAACGATTTATGTGTTTCTTTAACTCGCAGAGGGCAAGGATGCTTTATACGGAAAGGATAAGCTCAATAGCATTTCGCGATTAACGTCTGATCAATTGGAAGCTATTGTCACCACTGTGAAGCTTGTTGCTAACAGGAGATTGGAAGAAGAAGGAGGTAGCATGCTCATCAACGACGAGTTGTTGGCGACGTAAGTGAACAGTAGTATGCAAAAGAGGGTGGTTTGGACAATGGCGTGCACTAAAATACAGTGAAGAATAGTAGAGCTATGATCACTCAGAGATGGTTTAGAGAGGATGGCTGCCTTATGAGAGGGAGACATGTACCTGTTAGACGGTATTGTGCATGCGGCCAGATTTATCGATGAGGAGGTTAGTTTCTAATTGTTTTTCTTGTTTTACCACTTGATTTACTTAATGAAATTATTCTAATTTTGTAATGTATATGTATTAACATGATATATTAGTGACTAGCAATTGATGAGAAGTATTTTTCACGTTTTTTAGTTGTTGATGATACCATTGAATTAGTTTTATGTTTTGAAATGTCTTTAGTTGTTGTTCGAGTCATCCACCGCTCTAATAGGAGAAGTACGTAACACGGCTATAGTACCAGACATATATATTTGAACTCTGATGACCCATTTTGGAATCAGGTGGTAAGACTCTTCTCAATTTCCATATATATATGTGTGTGTGTGTGTGTGTGTGTGTGTGTGTGTGTGTGTGTGTGTGTGTGTGTGTGTGTGTGTGTGTGTGTGTGTGTGTGTGTGTGTGTGTGTGTGTGTGTGTGTGTGTGTGTGTGTGTGTGTGATCGTCTTTAGTTTAGTTATAGCTATACTTTTCTGTAACTTGGCTTGAAATCATATTTTGATACTACCACATTCTACAAAACCTTCATAGAGATTGATGCATGCATCTTCCATAACCAATCATAATATCGACGTACATATGATATGATAATCAAGCTTCCTATGATCGGTGGATATCTCTATTACTAAACATGTGCGCGACCCGTTGCATTTTTTCACTACTTTTCAATAGTCTTTCCTTTGCATCATGGTCATAGGTATCAACTAGTTATATTCATTTTCAAACTGTACACACTTTATACTCAACACCTTAGTGAATGTTATAACTTTTCACTGTGAGTACAACTTTCTCTTTGCTTTGGAATCGCTTGCCGATTTTAAACTCGTCTATGCCAAACATCCCAGGTCCATCTCCATGAATAGCAGGGAGTTGTTGATCTAGAAATGCAGATTGGTTTATTGCCTCAAGATCTAAATTAGAGAAGTGAAGAGGGTACTGTTGTGTCTGAGAGCTTAACTGGATTTGAGATCTTCCGACAGGTGTTGTGTCTCCTTCGCTGTCGCTATCATCAGCAATAATGGGTGGTTTTGAATCTGAATCATTGTCTTTTAAAGCTTTTGTAACTAGATCTCTATCTCTGACCTCCATGAATACAGGTGCACCTTCCAATACAAGTGCTACTCTCATTGTAAGTGCAAGCTCCCCAAAGGTACGCACATCAACCAAGTCATCTCCATTATCTGCCTGGGCATGCAAATATGCTGTAAATGACGAGGATGACACGTAGACACTAACCTATTGACCTGTTGGAATGACACTATAACTACCCTCTATCCCGCCAGTTGGAGAATTCGGGGCAGATCCACTTGAATTACCATCCACATCAACCATCCTCATAAACAACTCCATAGCACCCAAATATGAAAACTTAACTTGACTATGAAATATAATTCGCATGTTGTCATCGTCTTGAATTTTATAATTTTCAAATTTAACATAGTCTTGCTTACATGAGATAGAAATTCTTAAAAAAAAAACTTACTTCACACTTTTTTTGCTACACTTTCCCAATTTCTGTACTAGGTTATTTTGTAAATCCATCAAACTCGTTGATGGATTTTGATGGATTTACAAACACACCAATATGCTTTTTACTAAAGAAAGTAACATCTAGGGCTGGCAATACATACCCTATCCGGCCCAGGATAGGGTACGGATTTAGGGTGTACCTTACCCTACCCTACCCGTACCCCCATATATAACATATGCAGCAAGTAAGCAACCACTAAGCTAGCTACTTACTTTGGTAATATATTACATTTATATATTTAAGAAGTTATCATAAAATAAAAATTAAACAAAAATAAAAATCATATATAATTTATGATTCAGAAATCAGAAACGCTAAGACTAAGTGGGAGGCTGGGAGCGCCGTTTCTTCCCAAAGCCATAAGCCTCAGTGCCTCACCGCAAGAAAAATCATATATAATTTATGATTCAGAAATCAGAAACGCTAAGACTAAGTGGGAGGCTGGGAGCGCCGTTTCTTCCCAAAGCCATAAGCCTCAGTGCCTCACCGCAAGTCCCAACTCTCCTTGGGTCTTTCCTCGTTCCTCCATTGCCGCAACTCTTCTTTCTCCTCTGTGCTCTCTTCGCAACGCCGCTGATTCGTGACCTTCTCTCCTCTCTACATTGCTGCTCCGTGCTCTTCTTGGTATTTTTCAGCATGCTTATTTGTTCTTCATGTAATGTTTAGTTCTTGTAAATTTCGTGTTCATCATGTTGATTCGTTTAGTTGGTTAGATATGAAAATTGGGGCTTTACTTTGCGTTTGAATCTGTGACTTTGTTTCCCTACTGATTTATCCTTTTTAGCACACTTTTGGTTTTGATTGAAAATTTTCTCAAAGTGATCTTTGACTTGCAATATTTTGGGTTCTTTTTATAATTTATTTATTTATTAGGGATTTTTCTCCTTCTCTGTATTTAAAAGATTATAGTTCTAGTTTTAGGGTTCATGCTTTTTCTATTTCTGTTGGTATTTTTTTGGCTAGTTGGTTCCTCCTTCAATTCTGTGCCTATGAGACCATGATTGATTTTTCCCCATTTTTTTTGTTTCTATTGCATGCATATATTGCCTATTTTCTAGTCCATGCAATTAGATATCTATAGTAGCTTTTGCTATTGAGACATTTTGGATACTGCTGAATTATTTGGTCATAGTTATTTAAATTGGATATTGGTATATTAGTTGAAGAATCGTAGGCAATATCCAACCAGGAAAAAGGATACATGGTTGTTACAGCACACTACATTGATACTTTATGGAATTTGCAAATGCGAGTATTGAGGTAATACCTTAAACTGTGCTTCTAGTATATGATATGCTTTCTAATGCTTGATGTACTTGTGATATTTTTTATCTGATATATTTATAATAATTTTCAACTTTACTTATGTTCTTACTCCTCATTCAAGTGAAGTTCTCTCTAATGTATTAATGAAAATTTTGTTGGAGTGGAACTTAGATAAAAAAATTATCAACTATTACATTGGATAATTGTTCTACAAATGATGCTATGATTGATGTGTTGTTGGGACGTCTAGACTCAAATTATTTGTTGCTATGGGGTAAGTTATTGCATATGTGTTGCTGTGCTCATATTTTAAATCTAATTGTGAAGGATGGTTTCAATTTAGTTAAAGAAAGTGTGGAAAATTCGTAATAGTGTGGTGTACTGGACTTCAACTAGTAAAAGACATAAAACCTTTGTGAGTTGGTGTAGTAAGTCAGGTGTTCCCTTTACAAAAAATTATCTCTTGATTGTATGACTAGATGGAATTCCACTTATGTGATGTTAGAAACTGCATGGTTGTACAAAGATGTCTTTGCTCGACTAAAATAAAAAGATTCCAATCATAAAAGTGTGCCAAGTAACGAGAAATGGAAACTTGCAAAAAAAATTGTGGTAAATTAAAACTTTTTTATGATGTGACTCAGTTATTTTCTAGAACTCAAGTTCTAACTGTCAACATTTACTTTAATAAAGTATGTGATATACATGTTGGATTGAAAAAATAGGTTGTTTCTTCTAACCTAGTTATTAGTAGCATGGCATGTATGATGAAGAGAAAGTTTGATAAGTATTGGAAAGAAATTCATGGCATTATGAGTGTTGCTACAATTCTAGATAATAGGTATAAGCTTGATGGGTTTGAATATAAGTTTATTAGGGTATGTGAAGATCCTAATAAATGCACAAGAAAAGTTGAGAGAATCAAACAGGCATGTTATGAGTTACTTCATGAATATCAAAAGAATACATATAATTTAAGCAATATGTCAGTGAAATCTACACAAGAGCTTAGGGTTAATGCAGATGAAGATGATGATGTTGGTTATCAATTATATATTAGACAAAAGAAGAAGGAAAAATGTTTATTTGTGAAGACGAAATTTGATCACTATGTAGAGAAAGATGTTCATCCTCTAACTCCTGATTTTGATATATTAGCTTGGTGGAAGATGAATGGAGTTAGGTTTCCAACTCTTCAAAAAATTGCAAGAGACATATTTGTCATTCCTGTATCTACTGTAACACAAGTGGCCTTATAATTGCAACTCATCATGGTAATCTTCATGAAGATACGATAGAAGCTCTTATGCGCAATTAAAATTGGTTGTGGGCAGAATATTATAAAAGAGGTTATTTATGTTTTCAAGTTTTTTAATTTGTTTAGAAATTATAATTGTATTAAAATTATATATAATTGTGTTACTAACACTCTCATTTGTGTTTTCATCAATTTTTTTTTTCGATAATGAATTAACAACAACACACTCTCAAACATTTTTTCCTACACGTTTAGACACGGATTACGTCATATCCCTTAATTTATAGATTTTCTCTCCACATAAATCGTCACAAACTTTTACATTTTAGCCGTTCATACATAAATTATGCTTACTCTCTGTGTTTTACCTATTCTCAAAATATGTTTTAAGCTAAAAAAATGTTATGTTTAATATTTTGTGACGATTTAATTATATTTTTAAATACTCATTATCTTGGAACGATTTATACTCATTTTATAAAAGAAGTTTTAAACATAAATTATCCTAGATTGCATTGTTTTATATATATAGAGAAAGAGATTATTAGTGTGTTAAAATTTTTTTAGGGGATTCATGTCATTTTGGTTCCTCTTCAATTTATTTAAGTAAAACAACCTAAATCTGATATTATGTATATTTTATAGCAACAAAAAAGGGGTACATGATCACACGATGATCCAATGTGAAGAAATTAAAGAGTAAATCTTTATGGAGACTAATTACCATGAAAAAGACTTATTCACTCAACTTCATTCTCTTCGCAAGTTGTCAGCTTCCTTCAAAACAAAATGCAAGTGAAAGTGTGAAACTAGCACTTGCTAGCAATGCGGGTCAACTGCGGATCGATTTAAGTCAACCTTTTTTCTTTTTTCGGGTTGAAAAAAAAAAGAGAGAACTAGCGGACTTCCCTTCACCTTGAGTTCCAATCCATGTCCCATCCTGCGGTCTGGAATTGGAACTCATCACAACACCGAACAAATAAAACGCAGATGATGGAAGTGGTTCTGAGTTTGATGCTAATTAGCAGTGCTCATTTTCTATTAACTGAAGAAAGCCAAAACGACAGCGTATCATCCTCTTCTGGAGGAAACGAAAGCTACTGCGACTTCCCTGGAATTTGCGGACCCAATGGAAACTGCGATGTTAATAAGCCGCTAGCTTGTGGATGCTTGGATGGTTTCACACCCAAGTCTCCCACTGCCTTCGATAGCCTCGACTACACGCACGGCTGCGTCAGAAAGAAACCATTCAATTGTAGCACCGACGTCTTCGTTGCCTATGCTGTGTTCCAAGAACCCACTGGCACGTCTTATTATCATTCTTTCTTCAACCAAAGTTTGAAAGCCGAGGGTTGCAAGGAGAAATGCAAGAGTAACTGTTCTTGCATGGCGGCTTATACAGAAATTGAGAGTGGTGAATGCAAATTGTGGAGTGGTGATTTGTTTGATGTTAGGGTCATACAGGAAGGACGCCAATATCTTTATATACGAATGCCTGCTTTTGACCAAGCAGGTTTGATTTGATTTCTTTCGTTTCTTTTGTAAATTCTAATGTTATTTGTCTGCCATGACCGGGTATTAATCTATCAGAGCCCGGAGGCCGAAGTCACCGGCGCAGCGACCATAAGGTGGTGGGAATAGTTGTTGGCAGCGCTGCTGTTGTGATTTTGGGTATGATCTTGGCTTCTTGGTACATGCTCACCAAAAGAACAGAGCCACAAGGTACATTATATTCCTCCTGCTTAGTAATATTTGAGAAATTATAATTGTGCTATCTTTTTAGATAATAAAGAGAACGGTGATGATACATGACCTACTCATTCTGGTAATCAAGTTAGTCCAATAGCTTATTAGCACAACAGAAACGAATTAAAGAAAAAAAAAGAAGAGACGCATAAGAAGAAGAAAGACTTGGTTAAACTTGGGTTTATATAAATAACTTGTTCAACTAACATTTTTCTTAAACGAAATTTGAACTTGGGTGCTTATGTGCGGAATAAATTTCAGATTATCTTTTATATAAAATAAAATGTTCTGTAGTTCATAAATTCATTATATTACCCAAACTTTCACTATTTCTTCTTTTGCTCATTCTGTAGTTCACACTTCATAATAAATTTCTCTTAGACCATTATTTTCATACTATTTTCCCTTTGAGAATAGCATCAGGAGAAGTAAGGATTAATGAGATGCTTAGTCATACCAATGAACAAGAAGGAGATCTGGAGCTTCCATTACTTGACCTATCAAGAATAGCTATGGCTACTGATAACTTTTCTCTCAATAACAAGCTTGGAGAAGGTGGTTTTGGACCTGTATACAAGGTGAGGTTCTAACATTGCTAAATTACTGCTTGTAGAACATACAAGTACTGGGTATGCAACTAAGGGAATATTAATTAATTTGTATATGCCATCTGTTATTCAGGGCGTATTAGATGATGGACAACAAATTGCTGTAAAGAGACTTTCAAGAAGTTCTGGACAGGGTTTAAATGAATTTAAAACAGAGGTCAAACTAATAGCCAAACTTCGACACCGTAATCTTGTAAAACTTCTTGGTTGTTGCATTCATGAGGAAGAGAAATTGTTGGTATATGAATACATGCCTAACAGAAGTTTAGACTATTTTATTTTTGGTTAGTACCCAACAAGCTACCCTATATCTCTAGTTACATATATAGTTAGAGAAATGAAGTTAACTGATGTTTGCATTATTTTTGTATGTATATATTCTTTTGTACACTCTTTTAAAGAGAGAAAAAAAAACTACTTCTCTCACATTTTATCAATTACTTTTAATATCAAAAGTAGATGTATAAGAGAAATATACACAAAAATAATGCATATAACATTCCTCTATGTAGTTATAGTCAATTTTGACAACATTCTAATTTTGATGAAAATATTATTGCATCATGACTAGATCAAATGCGAAAGAAGACTTTGGATTGGCCTAAGCGCTTTAACATCATTTGTGGAATTGCTAGGGGCTTATTATATCTTCATCAAGATTCAAGACTAAGGATTATACATAGAGATCTTAAAGTAAGTAATGTTCTATTAGATAGTAAAATGAACCCAAAGATTTCAGATTTCGGTTTAGCTAGAAGTTTTGGAGGAGATCAAAGTAAAGGAAATACACATAGAGTAGTGGGAACTGTGTAAGTTGAACTATACATTTCTTTTATATTCTCTTATAGAAAAATTAAAACTTTTTGAGTGTTTACTAATCAATGCATAATTTTTATTTTGTCTATCTAAAGTGGATACATGGCACCTGAATATGCTGTTCATGGAAATTTTTCGGTAAAATCTGATGTCTTTAGTTTCGGTATTTTGCTACTCGAGATAATATCAGGAAGAAAAAATAGAAGATTTTATTATCCAAGTTCCAATGTCAACCTATATGGACATGTGAGTTTGATCATTTTTATTCCTCTTTTGGTATACCTCATATTAAGTTTAGTCCGGCAAAATTTGTGATTCGTATTTTGAATTTTGCAATTTTTTGTTGGAGGATCTACAAAGATTAAATTAACTATTTAATTTTGATTTTTACTGTTAATGCTCTGTCAAAGATGACATAATGTTAAATGTCAATGTGTTATTGAATCTCCTACTTGATATTTAACTTATATCACCATCTAATTGAGACATTTAAGCCTTTTGACTATATCCCAAGTTGATAACATTACTAAAATGTGTGTGTAATAGGCATGGGATCTATGGAAACAAGGAAGGTCATTAGAATTGGTGGATGAATGGTTGAAGGAGACATGGAATGTGTCTGAAGTGCAACGTTGCATCCACATCAGCCTCCTATGTGCACAACAGCATCCCCAAGATAGGCCAACCATGTCATCAGTGGTTCTCATGCTTGGAACTGAAATTGATTTACCTCAACCCAAATATCCTACGTTTTTTGTTGCTGAATCTTCTGAAGGCACAAGTTCCTCCTCTTGTAAAAACGAATTGAGCGTTACAGAATTGGAACCTCGATAACAAATTAAACATCATATATAGATTTTTTCTTTAGTAAATTATTTTTGGGCAGCATATTTACTAGCCTTAAGTTGCATTACTGATAGAAAGCTTAATGATTGTATCCATTAAACACTTTTCTTTTCTTGTTACTGACAACACATGTAATACACAGCATTACACAAGCGTAAATGGAAGAAAGAAAGAAAGGAAAATTACATATGGCATCTTTTTCTGGCCAGCTAATTATCAAAGACTCCTTTCTCTTATATTCCACAACTCCACAACTATTAGACCAAACGATCACCTTTTACTATTTGAATGCTCATCACTTTGAACTATACCCAATCGAAACTGTTGTTTAACTTGTTCACTATACTGTTAAGGACTAACATAGAGACCAATCACACTACAAATTGAAACCATTGATAAGTAAAGTTAGCACCCCTGTCCCAAAACATTCTTTCACTAGTTTTACGTGTCTTAATTTTTTAGCATCACTAACACCACCTATTGCATGCAGTCACTGTGATTAAGATATCTATATTCACTAGCCGCTCTAAGCTTCAGCCTATCTGCAATGGAGAAAAATCAACGGTGTGAGTAAATACTTACAACTTCAACTGAGCTTAAAGAAATCACATTGCAGAGGCAACTATAAAGTATGCATAAATTGGTGATGAATTTACATATAAAGTTTAGATAGGGCACAAGTTACTTTTTCTAACAAAACTGTTCAAGTTAGTGAAATGGAATTGGCATATATCAGTTACTTGAAAATTCTTGCATGTTTGAATTTTAGCCCCACAGATTTTCCCCAGTGCGCTGAAATGAATTTCGATCAATTTCCCCTGAGCCGAAATAAAGGCTTATATCAGTTAAACTTCTCAGCCGTTCAATGCAATCCACAAAGTGCTACATTGAAAGGAATGAGTTCCAGTATAATGAAAGGAAAAACAAAACTCACAAATCTGCTAGCGTTTCTCGACAAGTTCTTCAAGTCTTTGTTTCTGATCGTTACTTTCATGGCCACTACTCTTGGAGAAGATTTTTCAAGAAAACACTCCATTTTGACGAAGTTCATGGTTCTATTTCTTACTCTGCCTACTGGGAACAATGTTTTCAAAGATGCTATTCTGGATCATGTTACTAACTGCATGTGTTTCTTCAATTCTGATTTTGACCATTGTATCTCTACTCCAATCACACATGCAGTTAAGAAATTGGTTGAGAGCTACCGTACAAGAAATGAATGTGTATAAAGTTTGTTATTTATACTATAAAAAGAAGATATACAAGAAATATATGTACAAAATATAATGCAAGAAAAGTAGTAACTAATTTTCTGTGGTAGAATCATGTTTGCACTTTAATTTGGATAAAAATGGAGAAAAGGAAAACCTAAAGAGGCCTCCAATTGGTAGTAGTGTGTATTAAAAAAAATAAAAAAAGGTAATTGTCCTACTATTCAGTATTATATAACTATGGATATTTTACCAAAAAAAAAAGGATTAATTTGGCAATTAAAAAGAAGTTAATAACCAACAAATAAAGCATAATAGCTAGAAGTTACCTAATTTGATAATATTTACACGTCCAAACACATTAATTTTCTGCATGGACATTTTCATAATTCGTTGTTCGTTTATTTATAGTAATTTAAATAATAGGCTTAACACTCTAACTTTTTTTTTGCCTATACTATTACGAAATTATGAATATGAGAATGTGGTCTTTTTTTTGGATCTTATCATTATTTTTTATTGAGTTAGGAGTGTTATATTTTTTGTTAATTAAATAAATCATAACTTTTTATTTATTATATTTTAGATTAATAATTTAAATTTATAATTTAAAATTTAAGATTTAGAGTTCAGAATTTTAAAATTTATAGTGTAGGAATTAGAATTTAAGATTTAAAATTTATGGTTAAATCTAGACCTTAAATCTCAAGAAACGCTGCATTTTTTATTTTCTCTAAAATGCATTAGAATTCTTTCTGTTTTTGGACCCTAAACATTTATCAAGAAATAATTGCAAATATATCGTTATATATATTTTGGTTTTGGACATAGGATGATGTAATGGTTTTAAAATAAAAAAAATTATATTTGTAATATTTTTTATGTACAAATTTTTTTACTAAATGAAAAGCTAATTTTTTAATTTTTTATTTTTGTCAATTATTTTTAATCTAAAATATAAAAGAAATAATATACACAAAAATAAATCATATATAACATTTCTCCCTAAAAGAAATCAGAAGGCAAAATAGTACGGAAAACAAAAGTCGAATAAAACGTTGAGGCCCACCGGTTTTTTATTTCCCGTAGTAGTATAATACAGTTCGATCTTATAAGAGAATTTTTTCTTTTCCTTTTCCTTTATCTATTTTAATTTCTCAAAATCTTATTATCCTACTTCGCCAATTAATAATTATACTTCACGTACGAACCCGCCCTCTTAGTCAAAGACTCAAAGTAGTATAATACGTTTAGTACCCTAAATATAATCAATAAATAAAGAACTAACATAAGCCTAAGTGGGAAAGTTTATATAATACAAAGTTCATAAATAGCTAACTCGCCCTCTTTGTCATGGCACTATTTTCCTTTTCTAGCTGAGAGTTCCCTGATATGGATACTACACACAGAAATGGAGCTCCAATGAGGTAATTAGTTCGTATTAATTATTAAATGCTCATTGATAACACTAATTAAGTGATGAACTTCTGAATTCTTTGCTTCATTTCAGTGTTTGTCATACACTATATATTATCTTAGAACCTTTGTTTTGTCTTCTTAGGGAGGAAAACGAAGATGTGGCTGCTAAGTTAAAAGAATCATTGGAAACCATTGTTATATACCTCAACCTTCAGCTTTCTCTCGTTTCCTTCTTCAAAGGTCAAGATTTCTTCGCAACCCACCCCAATGTTGGGGTGGCTATGGTTTTCTTTGTTCAGCTCTTGTTCTTTGTGGGGCTTCTGGGAACAATGCTTGGTGGCCGGGTCTCGATGAAGATCCTACGGTGGATCATACTAGTTCTTGGAGGAGTGTCCTCTGTTTTGGTTCAGACTATGATGATATAGTCACCAATTGCTTGCTTAAGATTAAGGTTGTTGTTACCATGAGCTCTGTAAACTATTTATCTCTTCAGCTTTTGGACTTAGTGAGTGTATCGAATATGCTGTAACTTTCTCTGTGTTTATGTTTGTGTTTGTGTTTGTGTTTTTTTTTTTTTTTTAATTGTTGGTTTGTACCAATTTGCTTATCTTGAATGGATTGTATTAAACTATTAATTAATGCAAATATTCCAAAAGTGGGTTTTAGCAGCTAACGAGGAAAGAGTTTAGATTTTATTATGACCTTTTTGTAGGCAGGGCAAAAATAAATGATGAAACTTGGGAAGAAAGATCTTGTCTGAAAATTAATATATACTTTGTAGATCTTATATTTGTTCCCATTTTCTCGGTCCACAGTAAAATAATAATAATAACAGAGTCATATAATATTTGTACACAAGAAAAAAATAATGGAATTTGATAATACAAAACAAGCAACCCAAATTTTGTAAGAAGACTACAGCAAATATTGAAAACTCAAAGATACAATGTCTTGTCTTTCGTTCAACAATTACACAGTAATTATCGCTGCTAGCCATCCACATTCTTATTACTGATACAAGTAATCATCACCACATGTTACACAGCTTTACACAAGCTAACATGGAACCCAAAAAAGAAAAAAAAATTACACAACTGCAGATTTATGAAGCCATTTAATATTCTTCTCATATTTTGCTAGGAGATAAGCACTATATATGTTATATTTTTTTAAGCATTATTTTTCAAATTAGAGCGGTTTTAAAATGGACATACTTAATTCATTAACCGAAGGTAAACTACTCTGATTTAATGAAGAATGTTCTCCAACAAATAGAGGTGCTTGTTTTGGTTTTGCCAAATAAATTTGACTGCCTAACATCATAACCACAGTCTGTCCATGTAGGCTTCAGAACCACGGTAAGATTCTTTTAGGTCTTCACTTATCAAGTCTAAAGGCCTCCCCTCCATCCACAAATTCCATTTTATTATTCATATTTTTTTTTATGATTACAAGGTTCTTACCGGTATATAGATTAAGAGTATGCTAAGAGTACACTCTTTATAGAATAATATCCTAATAAATTATATTGATTTTTTTCTATTCCTCTTTGATATTTTTCTGATTTTATTCCTTAATTATGAAATTCTAATATTCCCCCTCAAAGTGAGTAGTAGAATCACCAATACTCAGCTTGATTAGAACTTTAGCAAGAACTTGTCTTGGAACTACTTTAATAAGAATGTCAACCAATTGATCTGATTTTACAAATGGAAACTCAATAATGTCATTCTCAATTTTTTTTGATAAAGTGTCGATCCACCTCAACATGTTTTGTTCGATCATGTTGTACGGGATTTTCTGAAATATTGATTGCGGCTTTGTTGTCACATTTCAACTGGTTTGGCAATTGTGGTAAAACCCAATCTCAGTCATCAATTTTCTTATCTATAATACCTTTAACAATTCCTTGAAATTTGGCCTCAGAGCTTGAGAGAGCTGCAAGAAGTATTATTTTTATTATTCATATTTTTATTCAGTGATTACAAGGTTCTTACCAATAATAACAGAGTCATGTTTTTTTTCTATGATTACAAAATTCTTACTAATATATAAATCAAAAGTATGCTAAGAATATGTTCGTTCTGAAATAATATTCTAATAAATTACATTAATTTTTTTCTAATTCTCTTTGATATTTTTCTGATTTTGTTTCTTAATTATGATATTCTAACAGGAATAAAAATAATGATAATAATATGGGAAAGTATGAGGAGCCAATGAAATATTTATATATGTGCACAATGGAAGTTTATAGAGTATTAGAGATATAATTATTAGTGTTACATTTTCCCATCAGCTGAAGTTTTTGGGATGAGTGGTATCATGACATGGTATAATTTTTCGAGAAGATGTTTATTATCCCTTGTACTTATTCTAAATAGTGTAGAGGATGTTCATTTCATAACTCAATAATCATTGTACATATTGTACAAATAGTCCATTGTCTCCCTAGCGAGATCCCAATAATATATGCTGTGCTTACTCAAATACTCTAAAATATTTGAGTTAAAAAACTAAAAAATTAATCAATTAAATAACTAATACTACATATGTTATCATCAATGATTCATTTAACATTCCAACAGTTTTAGCTATAAGCATGGAGCAATTGTGGGAGGCAAAGTCTTTCGGACTTTTTGGTGGGTTTACAAGAAGCATGAGCATCCTAGCCAATAACCCTATATATATCCATTGATTGATTGTCTTCGCTGCTCTTCTCTTCTCCTTTATTGCTAGTACATCAGGTAAATTAAGACCTCTTTAATCTTTATCCTCTTCAGTTTTATTTTAATTAGAAAAAAAAGATAAATGAGATTGAGGCATAGGAATAGAGTTGATTACAGAGTATGGTAGTGTCAAACATTTGTTCAAGAACTTTTGTCAATTCATGGTAGCCATAATAAACAAAAAGGTTGAGTTTTTTGCCAATTAAAATGCCTTCCATGTACACTTTCACAAAGAACGTATTATGATCGCTGCAATCATTTGCCAATTCAGCACCTTGTGAACTACTTGCAAGTGATGATGATGTTGATGATGATTGGATTTGCCACTGCCCCTAACATGTAACAACAACAACAACAACAGGATTCAAAGCCTCTCCATTCCTTTTGGCTTTGTCACACCTTTGTCACTGGCTGTTAACAATTATTATTATTTTTATTTTGGTGAAAATTACTATTATTTTGATTTATTATTTTAGATGTTAATTGTTGTGAATCTTTGTTTTATCTTCTCCTTCTATGTTTATACATGCTTAATCTCTGAGCATTGTGTCTTAATTTATTATGCCCAATGATATTTAACACAAAATGTAATAAGATAGTAGTTATCTATAATTAAAATTTTCAAAATCTTGTTGGAGGCTTTGATGCACACCATTGATTTAGTAGCTATTTATGAGCATTAAAATTTTCTAAGTCATGAGATTTGAGGGCACTCTATATTTTTACCTACTTATACTTAGAAGTTAGAATTTTACGTGACAGTTTATTGGTTTTGATATGATGTTGTGACTTAAATAGTACTTTAGTTATCTTAGTGACTTAAATTTGCTTTAATCTGATCTGAATTACTTAAAATGTTAAAATGCTTTTCACTTGTTTATACTTAAAAGTTGGAACCTTTTGTGACAGGCAAGGTTATTGGTTTTGATATGATGGTGTGATTTAAATAGTGCTTTAGTTATCTTAGTGGTTTAAATTTGCTTTATTCTGTTTTGAATTACTTAAAAAGTTAAAAATGCTTTTTACCTGTCTATACTTGGAAGTTGAAACTTTATGTGACAAGGTTTATTAGTTTTAATATGATGTTGTGACTTAAATAGTGCTTTAGTTATCTTAGTGGCTTAAATTTGCTTTACTCTATTCTGAATTACTTAAAAAGTTAAAATGCTTTATTGAATATTTTTTTTGGTTGAATTTCTTTTAACTAAATGGTTGAATTGTTGTTGTGGCATTGAATATAATTCTTGAATTTTTGTTATACTGGTATTTTTTGTTCAAATTGGATTGTTAAATTTTGGGATAAGTATGGTTTTGGTCCCTAAAGTTTTCAGCCAGAATCGAATTCGTCCTTCTTCCAATTTTCGATTTAGAATCGTCCTTAACATTTTTTTTCGTATTAAAATCGTCATTTTTTATTTTTTTTGAACAAAAATACCCTCACCACTACCAACACAATTACCTCCTCCACCACCACCACAAACACCAACACCACCGCCACAACTTCCACAAATAGCACCACCACCAGCACCACGACCACCACCAACACCGCCGCCATCCCCCTCCCCCTTTTTCCCTTCCCCTTCCCCCTCCCCCTCCCCGCCTCCCCTTCCCCTTCCCCCCACCCCGCGCGTCTTCTCTTTCACCACACCCCGCGTCCCCTCCCCCTCCCTGTCTCCCCTTCCCCCCACTCCACCCCCACTTCCACACAGAGAAGCAGAAACAGAAAATCAACAAATTCAAGCACAAATTTAACACAAGCAGAAACAGAAAGCAACAAATCAACAAAGAAGCAGATGGAGGTTCCTCAGAAATTCAAAGCACAAAGAAGCAGATGCAGAAGGCAGAGATAGCGGCGGACGGTAGTTCCTCATGTGGCGGCAGCGAGGAGAGTAGAAGAAGAAGAAGAAGGTGGTGGTGGTACGGTGGTGCGGTGCGGTGCCGGAGGGCGGCAAGGCGGCGACGGGACGGCGAGACTGCGGCTGCGGGACGACGGCTTCCCTTCCCCCTTCATCGTCATCATCATTAGAGTTCTGGAGGAGGCGGCGGCGATGAAGAGGTCACGGCGGCGACGACGGAGGCTCCCCGGCGCTGTCCCCCTCCCCCTCTTCCCTTCCCCCTCCCCTCCCCTCCCCCTTCGTATACCCTTTTTTTTCCCCATCCCCCAACGCGTAAAAACGCGTTTTTTTATTTTATAATTTTTATTATTAAAATGGGAATATGGGTAGTTTAGGAATAAAACAAAAAATTTTATTAAAAATGACAATTTTAATACGAAAAAAATGTTAAGGACGATTTTATATCGAAAATTAGATGAGGAACGGTTTCGATTCTGGATGAAAACTTTAGGGACCAAACCATACTTATCCCTTAAATTTTTGTTGTTGAACTTGAATGGTTGTAATTGGAATTGATCACAATTCTATAATTTTTGTTAAATTATTGAATTTTTGCTGTGATATTAAACTGATTCGTTGAATATTTATTGTTTTAATTTTTTTCTGAACAGAAATGGTATCGAGTCAAGCTAGTGCAAGTAAAAATCCGACTAATATTCCAACTTCTCAGTCATGAAGTACAGCTGGAATTGCTAGTAAAAGAAAAGTTGCTAAGAATGCTCTTGGAAGTAGAACTGATGTAGGATAGGAGCACGGGATATTTGTTGAAAAAAATAGAAAGAAGATATAATGTGAATACTGTTATAAAATTTTTTTAGGTGGAGTTTATAGATTGAAACACCACTTAGCAGGAACTAAAAAAGATGTTTTGGCTTGTACAGCTGTTAGTGATAAAGTTAAGAAGCAAATGTGGGATGTTGTGAGCAGGATGCAAGTGAATTTGATGAAAAAAACAAGCATGGGTGGGGCAAGCCTAGGTGAAGCTACTAAAGAAGTTGACACTACCAGTGAAAAAAAAAAAAAAAAGAACTAGATGGCAACATATTCAAGAAAATACGCATTAGTACTCAAACAACAATCAACAATATATTTAAGAAGAATTTGAGAGAGAAAGTATGTTTAGAAATTAGTGCTTTTTTCTACAATAATGGTATCCCCTTTAACATATCAAGGAGCGAGGAATACAGTAGAATGTTTGAGAAAGCTATGAGATATGGACAAGGATTCAAGCCACCATCTTACCATAAATTAAGGGTGCCTCTTTTGAAAAAACATGTGGAGCTTGTTCAACAATCACTAGAGGAACATAGAGCATATTGAAAGTAGGTTGGTTGCACAATAATGACTGATAATTGGACAGATAAGAAAAGACGGACCATCCTAAATTTTTGGTTAATAGTCCTAAAGGGACTGTTTTTTTTAAATCTATTGATGCCTCTCATATTACTAAGACAGTTGACAAAATCTTTAAAATGATAGATGATATGGTTGAAGAGGTTGGAGAAGAAAATGTCATCCAAGTTATCACCGACAATGCGACTAACTACAAAGCTGCAAGAGAAATGCTAGTGAAAAAGAAAAAAATTGTTTTAGATGCCTTGTGCAGCACATTGCATTGATTTAATGTTAGAAGACTTGGAAAAAAAAGTAACACTTCACAATGATACAATTTGTAAAGGTAGAAAGATTACTACTTACATATATGCTAGAACTACTCTTATTACACTACTACACATCCACATCAAAGAAAAAGATTTGGTGAAGTCGGGTATGACCTGTTTTGCAACTTCTTACCTTACTTTGGGATGTCTCAATAACAACAAATGTTCTTTAATAAGAATATTTCTTTCTGATCAATGGACTTCTAGTAAATTTGCAAAGACAAAAGATGGAAAGATAATTGCAAGTGTGGTGTTGGATAAGATGTTTTGGAAAGAAGTGGTAATTTTGCTTGAGGGCTGCCTACCCTCTTCTTCATGTGCTTCGTATGGTGGATTTAGAAGAAAAGCCGGCAATGAGATTTATTTACGAAGAAATAAAAAGTGCAAAGAAAAAAATATGAGATGCATTTCAAAGAGTTGAGACAAGGTAAATTGTCTAACTATTTTTTTTAATTATTGCATGAAAATATTTTTTTATTTTGTAACTAATTTATTAATTTTTCTATGTTTTAGTTATATACCTATTTGGGACATTATTGATGAAAGATGGGGCAACTAATTTTATAGGCCATTGCATGCTGCATGTTATTATTTGAATTCTCAAATTCATTATAGCTCTGGTTTTAAAATTGCTTATGAGCTTAAGAAGCAGTTTTATGCTTATATAGAAAGGATGACAGGAAATTCAGATTTAATCACTAAGATGGATGTTTAACTTGAAGATTTTAAGATTTGAAATGAGTTTTTTGGTAGTAAAGTAGCTTAAAATTAAATTTCTACTAAAACTCCAGTTCAATGGTGGGATTCTTATAAAGATTAGCATCCAGAGCTCCAACAATTTGCAATTCGTGTCTTGAATTTGACATGTAACTCATTTAGATGCGAACACAATTGGAGTGCTTTTGAGATGGTTAGTAATTAAATATAATCTTCTATTTCTCTTCTCCGATACAATTTCAAGTAGTAAAATACCAAAACTAAAGACGTCAGATTTTATTGAAAAGTGTCTATTCACAATATATTCTGGAGCCATATATCCACTATAAGCATATATTATTACAAACAAAAAAGATAATTAATATAATATTACTAGGAATATTTTATGACTTTGATTAAAAGAGAAAAGAATGATAAACATTAAAGATATATATAACTTACAAAAGTTCCAACAATTCTATTTGTAGTATTTCTTTTATTTTGACCACTTTCAAAACTTCTAGCTAAATCAAAGTCTGATATTTTGGGTTTCATCTTACTGTCCAATAAAATATTACTCGTTTTAATATCTCTATGTACAATTCTCAGTCTTGAATCTTACGATTTCGCTAATAATATTAAAACGCTTAGACCAATCTAACATACTCCTTCGCACATGATCTGGTTATAATATGCATTGATATTGTCATAAGTAACATATCATGGTAAAGGAATTAAAATATAGTAGTAAAACATTTAGACTAACAAAAATGTCATCATATACATACTAACCAAAAATAAAATAGTCCAAGCTTTTATTAGGCATGTATTCATATATCAGCAATTTCTCCTCCTCTTGGATGCAACATCCAAAAAGCTTTACAAGATTACGGTGTTGAAGTTTAGATATTAGCTTTACTTCGGTTTGAATTCATTTAGACCTTGTCCAGAACTATTTGAAAGCCTCTTTACAGCAATTTGTTGTCCATCATTTAATATACCCTAAACAACGATACATTAAAAGCAAAATTTATTAGATATAGAAGTGTTAATTGTTCTATGAACCATAATTTAGTAGCATATCTAGAACTTGACCTTGTAAACAGATCCAAAACCACCTTCTCCAAGCTTATTGATGGGGGAGAAATTATCAGTGGCCACAATTATTCTTGACAGATCAAACAAAGGAAGGCCCATGTCTTCCTTTTGTAGTATCTGTACATTGGTGTCATGAGTAACGATCTCGTTAATCCTTACATGTTCCAATGCTATTTATTTATTAAGGAAATAAAAGAGAACAATTAGAATGTATTTGGTAACACTAAAAGGTTAAACTTATTTCTATAGTTTTTATTTATAATTTGCTCTAAGTGCGATGAATGAAACTCAAATATGAGTAAGCAAAGGATTGAGTATGGCACTTGCATTGTATCCTCTAAGAATTGAGAAAACAGGGTAATCAATTTTAGGCAATGTACCTTTTGAAGCAGTCTTTCCCTGAACATGTACCATGAAGCGATGATTATCATGGAAATCACAACACTGCTCCCCACAACTATTCCTACCACCATTCCCTCATTTCGCCCCTGTTTTTTCCCACCTGCCTCTGATTCCCCTGCATCATGCCAAATAAATAGTTACAGGAACTAACTTTTTCTTTAAGTTTCGCGTTTTTATTTTTAAATTTTTTAAAATTTTGTATATAAAAAAAAAACACAAGGTAAAAATAAATAACAATTTTATTATTTTTATTTTTTTATTAAATTTCAAAAACAAAAATCCTAAAAATAAAACAGAAAATATAAATGCAAACTAAACGCAAAGGAAAAAATGTAGTACCTTGTTCCTCTGAAGCTGGCATTCGAATATAAAGATCTTGTCCGCCCTGTTTGAGCAACCTAACATCAAACAAATCACCGTTCCACAATTTACATCCACCGACAATTACTTTATACGCCATACAAGAACAATCGCTCTTGCATTTTCCGAAGCAACCATGTTGGTTGGACAGAGAAGAACCACCACTTGGTTCTTTAAACGAAGAATGCCTAACAAACACATCAGTGCTACAATTCAAAGCTTTGTTTCTCACACATCCCTGTCTAAAGTTCAAGTAAGCAAAATCAGTTGGGGACTTTGGTGTGAAAGTGAAACCATCCAAGCACACACAAGTTTGTGCCTCATCAAGGTCGCAGTTCCCATTTGGTCCGCACACTCATATGCTGCTATCATTGTTATTTAACTCAGAAGAAGAAGAATCAGAAGCTGCTGCCACAGACATGTAGGTATACGGAACAAGAAGAAGAAGAAGAATTATTTCCATTAAGAGTGTAACTGTCACATAGAGGGCCAAAATATCAAAAGAAAAATTCCAAATTGAACATAGATCATAACTTCTGTATTCTATCTATCTATGGCTGGCCTTCAATTCTAACCGACAACTAATACGTGAGTTTTGGTTGTTAAATTCTTGGACATTATTTGCAGTTGACTAGAGACTATATATGGTCGTTCATTTAGTTTTCTACCATTTATGTGTTTAAATCAAAGAAAAGTCTGAGAGCTAACATAAATTCTGTCAGTCAAATCAGCTAATAATTAAGAAAAGCAACATAAGATAAAAGAAATATTCAAAACTAAAAACAATAAAAATCATTTTTTGGAAGATATATAATTTAGGATTTATTATTAAAGAAAATGGAGGTGCAGGTGGGTGGCTAGTAGTGTGGGAGTAAATTTCTGCTGCTAGAAGGAAAGAGGAAAAGGAAATGAGAGTAGATAAAAGGATAACTTTAAAAAAATTGATGGTCATAATGAAATAATTAATTAGGGTAAAGTGTTAAATTGGTCCTCTAACGTAATCCTATTTTAGTTCTTAAGGTTTAAAGAATCCTATTTGAATCCAATAAAGTTTTATTTAATTTTAATGTAATCCTACCGTAAAGTCAAAGGTAAATAATTAACGAAATATCCTACATAACAACAGTATAAGAACAAGATTGATAATTTAAAGAACAAGTACAAGCTCTAGAGGCAATCACTGATACATCAATACATTTATTTATCATTCTCCTTAATTCTATAGAAAATATTTCATTTAAATAGTAAGAAAAATGATAAATAAATGTATTGATGCATTTACGGTTGATTTTGTACTTTTGCAACTTGTACTTGTTCTCCAAATTATGGATTTTATTCTTGTACTACTGTTATGGACATTCCATTAATTATTTAACTTTAACCTTTCGGTGAGACTATATTAACACTAAATAAATTTTTTTTTAAATTTAAATAAGACACTTTAAATTTTAAAGATCAAAACAAGATTATGAGACCAATTTAATATTTTACCCTAATTAGTTATTTGCTGAAGTTTGGTAATCCTTCATCGGCAATAAACTTAAAAATTAAACCATATTTGCTTACATGTATTATATGATTGGTCCATGAAACCGTCTTCGTTTAATCTTTATTTTTGTATAAATTCCTCTAAAGTAAGGCGAATAAGAAAATGTAAGATGATCTTTTGATGCATAATTTTCTCTATTTTCCCACAATTCACTTGCATGCTTATTCACTGGTGATGTTATATGATTAAGTCATTTTAATGAATAAGTTTAACTGAGTCCAATAACTTATTGATACAATAAAAATTAGTTGAAGAAGAAAGATGAGACATAAAAAGAAAATAAAAAAACATTTCATTGGACTTTGTTACAAAAATAACTTAATCACCTAGTATTTATCTTTTTCTAATTAATTAAATTTCAAATTCATACCATAAATTTAGTTGTTGAAAAACATACATATAGAACTTGCATTAATTTTTTTGGGGGGGGGGGGGGGGGGGCTGAGGCAATACATAAAACGTTGACTTTAAGAAGATTGAATGAGTAAGAACATACCAATAGATAGAAGAAAAGTAGAAATATTAGTAACATTTTTTTATCTTTATCTTTTAATAGGAATATGTTACGGCCTGGCCCAGGGTCCGCGCGGGTCGACCCGGCCCAAGCTCTCCCCGACCCGGTCACGCGCCCACCAACCGACCCAGACACGCGTCCTGTACGGCTCACATGCAGCTGCAGGACAACGTCCTTGAGAATATGGGCCTGTCCCCATGAGGGGCCCACTACTGACATGTATATAAAGGGAAGATTGGCTCTTCCCACGAGGTATGTCACCTTTCCGTATCATTTTCTCCCACTTGCATACTTGCTGACTAGAGCGTCGGAGTGTCTTTGCAGGTGGCACCCCCCCTCATCCTCTCTCTAGGACAAGTGCTCGTCTACTCGGCAAACCCACAACCAGCGCGACCAAAGCTAAGGCATCCTCACCCCTGCATCTGTACACCCGACCTGTCCGGAACCCGACAACCGAACATTGGCGCCGTCTGTGGGGATTCCTGCCTAAATGGAAGTCGCGCTAGGTCCCGGCGACCGAGCTCGAGCAGCCGGAGCGGAGGGGGCAGCCTCCGTCGCCTCGCAAAGGGGGGGGGGCGGAGATCCCCCCAACAACACACGAGAACACGACCATTCGGGGGAACGGGCGGCGATAGCGCCATAATAATGCAGGAGCTACGCCACAGAGTTCAGAACCTAGAACGACAGCTGGCGGACCGGGAGCGGGATGGACGGTCTACCGATCCCAGCTATACCCCATCTCCCGGGAGCGAAGAGGAAGACTCTCACCGAAGCCGCCCGCGGCGTACATCCGCATCCCGGACGGAAGCGGAGAGCACGCGGGAGGAGTCACCCATAAGGAGAAGACGAAATGACACGATCATCTACTCCCGCGGCAGACCAACCCGCCGAGCGGCAAGAGGTCACGAAGACGGGGAAGGAAGATCCGAGAGAACACGACAACCCGTGATAATGGGCGTCACCCCGTTCCACCGATCTATCCTCGAGGTCCGGTTGCCGAAACACTTCGACAAACCAACGGACATGAGGTACGACGGAACTCAAGACCCTCTAGAACACCTCACGGCCTTTGAGGCCAGGATGAATCTGGAGGGAGTGGGGGACGAAGTAAGGTGCCGCGCCTTCCCGGTAACCCTAGCAGGGCCAGCGATCAGATGGTTTAACGGCCTCCCACAAGGTTCCATATACAGCTTCTCAGACATTAGCCGTGCATTCCTGGCCCAATTTACAACGCGGATCGCGAAGGCCAAGCACCCTATCAACCTTCTAGGGGTAACCCAGAGACAAGGAGAACCGACGAGGAGGTACTTAGATCGGTTCAACGACGAATGCTTGGAAATCGACGGCTTAATCGACTCGGTGGCCAGTCTTTGCCTAACGAACGGCCTCCTCAACGAGAACTTCCGAAAACACCTTACCACGAAACCGGTTTGGACGATGCATGAGATCCAGACGGTAGCCAAAGAGTATATAAACGACGAGGAAGTCAGCCGAGTCGTGGCTGCCAATAAGCGGCAGTCCGGTTACAGCCAAGCCCGGCAACCAGGCGACGGAGAGAGAGCAAAGGAAAAAGCTAGGGAGGAGGCATCAAACAGGGCACCTCGACCGTTCCCCCGGGTCGGGAAATTCACTAACTACACTCCACTCACTCTCCCCATCGTGGAAGTCTATCAACAAATAGCGGAGAAGGGAATCCTACCGAAACCCCGACCACTTAAGGACCGTATGGGAGGAAATAAGAACCTCTATTGTGATTATCATAAGGGTTATGGCCATCAAACACAGGACTGTTTTGACCTGAAGGATGCACTAGAACAAGCGATAAGGGAAGGAAAGCTAGCCGCGTTCTCCCACCTCATCAGGGAGCCGAGAAGACGTTATCGCGATCAAGACGAAGAAGGCAAAACCCGTTCGGCCAAACGGCGACAAGAACCCGAAGACAGAGACCACGGCCTCACTGTGATAAACGTGGTAACGGCCAAAAACGCTGCGCCAAGATCCCGGTCGGCACAGAGAAAAGACGTTAAGGTTTTGACGGTCTCATCCCCGCCGGTGCAAAGCTCTAAGAAGCCTCCCTCCATTTCTTTCGGCCCGGAAGACCAATGGTTCAACGACGCCCCGAAAAACCCCCCCATGGTCATTACGGCCAGAGTGGGAACCGGCCTCGTCAAACGGATCCTCGTCGACACAGGAGCTGATTCAAATATCATGTTCCGCAACGTGTTCGACGCACTAGGGCTAAAAGATGCCGACCTGACGACTCACCAGCACGGGGTCATCGGATTGGGCGACCACTTCATCAAACCGGACGGAGTAATATCCCTGCCAATCTCGGTGGGGCAAGCCCAAGGCCGAAGATCGGCGATGGCCGAGTTCGTAATCCTCCGAGACTCCACTGCCTAACACATCATCTTGGGAAGAAAAACAATCAACGATTTCGAAGCCATAATCAACACAAAGCTGCTAGTCATGAAGTTTGTTACCGACGACGGATCCATAGGGACCATAAGGGGAGACCTCGAGACGGCGGTCGCTTGTGACAACGCCAGCCTCTCCCTTAGAAAGAAGTCCAAGGAAGCATCCGGTGTGTTCCTAGCCGACCTTGATGCCAGAGTGGACGACAAGCCGAGGCCAGAACCAGAAGGAGATCTGGAGAAGTTTAGGATTGGTGACGAAGTGGAAAAGTTCACATTCGTGAACAAGAACCTCCCACATGAGTTGAAGGAGCCCTTGATCGAAATGATAAGAGCCAACAGTGACTTGTTCGCCTGGACTCCAGCCGACATGCCGGGCATAGACCCAAAAATCATCTCACATCATCTAGCCGTCAAGACGGAAGCACGCCCGGTGGCCCAACGGAGGAGAAAGATGTCGGCAGAAAGAGCAGAGGAGGTGGCCAGGCAGACGGCCAGCCTCCTAGAAGCAGGCTTCATACGGGAAGTGGACTACTCGACATGGCTCTCGAATGTGGTATTGGTGAGAAAACACAACGGCAAGTGGAGAATGTGCGTGGACTATTCTGACCTTAACAAAGCATGCCCCAAAGATTGTTTCCCCCTCCCTAACATAGATGCGCTCGTCGATGCCGCGACGGGATATCGGTATCTAAGTTTCATGGACGCCTACTCCGGTTACAATCAGATACCGATGCACCGTCCTGACGAAGACAAGACGGCGTTCATAACGCCAGGAGGAACTTTCTGCTACAAGGTAATGCCATTCGGCCTGAAAAATGCGGGGGCAACGTATCAAAGGCTGATGAACAGGATATTCCACGACCTCATAAGGAAAACAGTCGAAGTCTACGTGGACGACATCCTGGCAAAAATAACACGACCTGACGACCTCTTGAACGACCTGGCAAGGGTATTCGCGTCCCTCCGTCAACACGGTATGCGGTTGAATCCTCTCAAGTGCGCCTTCGCCATGGAAGCTGGCAAGTTCCTGGGATTCATGATAACTCAAAGAGGGGTAGAAGCCAACCCGGAGAAATGCCAAGCAATACTCCAGATGAAGAGCCCGGGTTGTATCAAGAACGTCCAAAGGTTGGCAGGGCGGTTGACCTCATTATCCCGATTCCTCGGAGCTTCGGCAACAAAGGCCCTGCCATTCTTTAACCTCATGAAGAAAGGGATGGCGTTCGAGTGGACGCCCGCATGTGAAGAGGCCTTTCGGCACTTCAAGGAAATCCTGGCGGCGCCGCCCGTCCTCGGGAAGCCAAAGGACGGGGAACCGCTATACCTATACCTCGCCATAACGGGTGAAGCCCTAGCCGCAGTCCTGGTACGGGAGGACGGAAAAACTCAACAACCAATCTATTTCATAAGCCGGGCCTTGCAAGGGGCAGAATTAAGGTATAGCAAGTTAGAAAAGCTAGCCCTAGCACTTCTAACCTCCTCACGAAGGTTAAAGCAGTACTTCCAGAGTCACCAAGTTGTCGTCAGAACGGACCAAGGGATCCGGCAAGTACTCCAAAAACCCGATCTGGCGGGAAGAATGATGACTTGGTCCATCGAACTCTCCCAGTATGACATACGATACGAACCCCGGCAAGCCATCAAGGCGCAGGCGATGGCGGATTTCCTAGTAGAAGTAACGGGGGATGCAAGCGAAGAAGGGGGCACACGGTGGAAGCTCCATGTAGACGGAGCCTCCAACCAGACTTTCGGAGGTGCCGGGATCATCCTGGAAAGCCCGATTGGGGTTGTATACGAACAGTCGGTCAGATTCGAGTTTCCCATCTCGAACAACCAGGCAGAATATGAAGCCCTTATAGGAGGCCTAACCCTAGCAGCAGAAGTCGGCGCAAGAAGACTAGAAATATGCAGCGATTCCCAAGTCGTCACCTCCCAAGTAAACGGTAGCTACCAAGCTAAAGACCCTTTGCTACAGAAGTACTTGGAAAAGGTCAAAAGCTTGAGCCAAAAGTTCGAAGAGGTCACGGTCCACCACGTACCTAGAGAAAGGAACACACGGGCAGACCTCTTATCAAAGTTAGCCAGCACGAAGCCGGGAGAGGGGAACCGGTCTCTCATCCAAGGCATGATGAGAGAACCAGCAATCACACTGCACGTGACAAGCCTAGGTTCTTCATGGCTAGACCCCATCACCGACTTCCTGGAACACGGCAAACTCCCTAGTGATCAAAAGGATGCGGCGAAATTGAGAAAGGAAGCGGCCAAATACGCCGTCATCCAAGGACAGCTGTTCAGGAAAGGGCTCAACCAACCCCTACTGAAGTGCCTACACCCCGACCAGACGGACTACGTCCTCAGGGAAGTCCATGAGGGCTGCTGTGGGCACCATATCGGAGGCAAGGCCCTAGCGAGGAAACTAATCCGAGCCGGATACTATTGGCCGTCGATGATGGCGGACTCCAAAGAGTTTGTCAAAAAATGCGTAAAGTGCCAACAGAACGCCAACTTTGCCAGGGCACCGGCCTCCGAGTTAAGCTTGCTAACGACCTCCCGGCCATTCTCTCAATGGGGAGTCGACCTCTTAGGCCCCTTCCCAGTCGGCCCTGGGCAGGTCAAATACCTCATAGTCGCAATTGACTACTACACCAAATGGATAGAAGCCGAACCACTGGCTAGCATATCCTCGTCCAATTGCAGGAAATTCATGTGGAGGCAGGTGATAACGCGATTCGGGATACCGGAAGTCATCATCTCGGACAATGGCACGCAATTTACTGACAAAAAGTTCACGGAATTTCTCAATGGCCTGGGTATAAGGCAAAGGTTCTCTTCGGTAGAACACCCTCGGACGAACGGACAAGTGGAGTCCGCCAACAAGGTTATCCTTTCAGGTCTGAAAAAGAGGTTGGACAATAAAAAGGGTGCTTGGGCCGACGAACTAGCAGCGGTTCTCTGGTCCTACCGAACAACTGAACAATCCTCCACTAGGGAAACTCCCTTCCGACTAACGTACGGGGTGGACGCAGTAATACCCGTGGAGATCAGTGAACCGAGCCCGCGGTTACTTTTGAAAGGAGTGGAGGAAACCGTAGAAAAAGACCTGATAGATGAAGCCAGGGAAATGGCCCATTTGACAGAAACAGCGCTAAAACAAAGAATGGCTCTGCGCTACAACACCAAAGTGCTTAAAAGGGGATTCGAGCCGAACGACCTCGTCCTGAGGCGAAACGATATTGGCCTACCGACCCCCGGAGAAGGCAAGCTGGCGGCGAATTGGGAAGGCCCCTACAGAGTCAAAAAAGTGATGGGAAAAGGAGCCTTCAAGTTAGAAAGGCTTGACGGCAAAGAAGTCCCGAGAACATGGAACGCGGACAACCTAAGAAGATTCTACTCCTAGAGGATGACTCGACAAGCCGACCAATCTAGCTAAGTAGTTAATTTGCAAATTTGAATTTTGAACTTTTCATAGTAACCTATGAATCCTTTATGCGACTACCGAATAAGATATATGATGAGCGGATGATTTGTATACTTTTTGGCATTGTTTTTAGTATGTTTTTGATATGATCTAGTTAGTTTTTAGTATATTTTTATTAGTTTTTAGTTAAAATTCACTTTTCTGGACTTTACTATGAGTTTGTGTGTTTTTTTTGTGATTTCAGGTATTTTCTGGCTGAAATTGAGGGACCTGAGCAAAAATCTGATCCAGAGACCAAAAAGGACTGCAGATGCTGTTGGATTCTGACCTCCCTGCACTCGAAGCAGATTTTCTGGAGCTACAGAAGCCCAATTGGCGCTCTCTCAACGGCGTTGGAAAGTAGACATCCTGGGCTTTCCAGCAATATATGATAGTCCATACTTTGCCCAAGATTTGATGGCCCAAACCGGCGTTCAAAGTCACCTCAAGAAATCCCAGCGTTAAACGCTGGAACTGGCACCCAAATGGGAGTTAAACGCCCAAACTGGCACTAAAGCTGGCGTTTAACTCCAAGGAGAGTCTCTACACGAAATTTCTTCATTGCTCAGCCCAAGCACACACCAAGTGGGCCCGGAAGTGGATTTTTATGTCATTTACTCATCTTTGTACACCTTAGGCTACTAGTTTCCTATAAGTAGGACCTTTTACTATTGTATTTGAACATCTAGATCTTGGTAGACATCTTGGTAGCTATCTTTGAGTTTTATGCTATCTTAGATCATTGGGAGGCTGGCCATTCGGCCATGCCTAGACCTTATGCTTATGTATTTTCAACGGTGGAGTTTCTACACACCATAGATTAAGGTGTGGAGCTCTGCTGTACCTCGAGTATTAATGCAATTACTATTGTTCTTCCATTCAATTCCGCTTGTTCTTTATCCAAGATATCACTTGTTCTTCAACATGATGAAGGTGATGATTGACGCCCATCACCATTCTCACCCATGAACAAGGTGACTGACAACCATTCTTGTTCTACAAGCATCTGAGGCTTAGTGAATATCTCTTGGATTCTTCGGAATCTTCGTGGTATAGGCAGGACCTGATGGCGGCATTCAAGAGAATCCGGAAGGTCTAAACCTTGTATGTGGTATTCTGAGTAGGATTCAATGATTGAATGACTGTGACGTGCTTCAAACCTGTAACCTATTGGGCGTTAGTGACAGACGCAAAAGAGTTATTCTATTCCGGTAGGGGAGGGAACCAAACCGGTGATTGGCAGCACTGTGACAGAGTGTGTGCATTAGCTTTCACTGCGCGGATGGGAGGTAGCTGCTGACAACAGTGAGACCCTACACGAGCTTGCCATGGAAAGGAGTAAGAAAGGATTGGATGAAGGCATTAGGAAAGCAGAGAGACGGAAGGGAAGGCATCTTCATACACTTGTCTGAAGCTCTTACACCAATGATATACATAAGTATCTCTATTCTTATCTTTCATGTTATTTTCGTTCATCACCATATACATCTGAGTTTGCCTGACTAAGATTTACAAGATGACCATAGCTTGCTTCAATACTAACAATCTCCGTGGGATCGACCCTTACTCACGTAAGGTTTATTACTTGGACGACCCAGTGCACTTGCTGGTTAGTTGTGCGAAGTTGTGTAATGCCATGGTATTGAGCCACCAAGTTCTTGGAGCCATTACCGGGGATTATTTGAGTTGTGAAAAAAGTATTGTTCACAATTTCGCGCAACAAGTTTTTGGCGCCGTTGTCGGGGATTGTTCAAGTTTTGAGCAAGCTTTTGGTAACATCAGTGCCAAGATCCGGCAACAACATCAAGTTTTTGGTGTTATTGCCCGGGATTGTTTAGGCTGGACAACTGACGGTTCATCTTGTTGCTTAGATTAGGTATTATTTTTTTTTCGAAATTCTTAAAGATGAATTCTAGAGTTTCATGATGATTTGTTGAAATCTGGCTGGCTGAGAAGCCATGTCTAATCTCATTGGATCGAGGTTTCAACTTATCACCACAAGAACTTGTTGATTTCTTATCAATCTTGCTTTTGGAGCAGTGATTTGCTAAGGCTTGGCTGGCCTCTGGCCATGTCTAGTGTTTTGGACCGAAGCTTTCTTTGAAAGCTTGGCTGGCTGTGAAGCCATGTCTAATTCCTGGACCGGAGTCTTAGACTAGCATTGCACTGATTCCTGGAATTCTCATTAAGAATTTTGATACCTTTTCCTACTTAATTTTCGAAAAATACAAAAAAATTACAAAATCAAAAAGACCAAAAATATTTGATGTTTCTTGCTTAAGTTCAGTGTCTCATCTTAAGTTTAGTGTCAATTGTATGCATTCATTCATGTGTCTTAAGGATCCTCAAGTAATTCTTGATGATTTTTGTGTTCTAATCTTTGAATTCTATTGACTTGAAGTATTTTGTGTGTCTCATATGCAATTTCATGTTGTTAGTGTCAGTAGTATACAAACTGCTAAGTTTGGTGTCTTGCATGCATTGTTAATTGATTCCTTTTGCATTTTGATTATTAAAAAAAAAATCCAAAAATATTTTTAATTTGTGTCTTTTCAAGTCAATGATACAAAGAATTGAAGATTCAGAACATACTGCAGAGGAATTATACAGAAAAAGCTGAGCATTCAAAAATGCCCAGTGAAGAAGGCAGACTGGCGTTTAAACGCCAGCCAGGGTACCTGGTTGGGCGTTTAACGCCCAAAAAGGGTGCATTTTGGGCGTTAAACGCCAGAATGTATACCATTCTGGGCGTTTAACGCCAGGATGGTGCTAGGGGGAAGATTTTGTTTTCAAAATCAATTTTTTTTCAAGTTTTCAAAGTTTTTCAAAATCAAATCTTTTTCAAATCAAATCTTTTCAATCAAATGTTTTCAAAATCAATTTCCTTCCTTTTTAAAAGATACTTACTAACAATTAATGATTTGATTGAACATCTCAAAATTGTTGCCTTTTCTGTTGAGAAAGGTTTTATGTTTGAATCATATCTTTTCTTGTTAGGCAAGTTATTAATTTTTAAAAATCATATCTTTTAAAATTGTTTTCAAATCATATCTTCTCAATCACATCTTTTTAAAACCATAACTTTTCAATTAAATCTTTTTTTACCACATCTTTTTCAAATTAGTTTTCAATCGAATCTTTTTAATTTCTAATTTCAAAATCTTTTTCAAAAATCACTTGATTTCTTTTTCACTTTTAATTTTCGAAAATTATCAATCAAATTTTCAAAATGTTTTCAAAATCTTTTAAATGAATTTTCGAAAATTTTCTTCCCTCCTTCCCACATCCTTCTATTTATGGAGTACCACTCCTTCTAAATGCACAATTCGAACCTTATCTAATTAAAGTTCGAATTCTTCTTCTCCTTCTTCTTTCTATTTCTCTTTTCCTCTGACACCTTAAGGAATCTCTATACTTTGACATAGAGGATTCCACATTTTCTTGTTCTCTTCTCTTTCATATGAGCAGGAGCAGAGACAAAGGCATTCTTGTTGAAGCTGACCCTGAACCCGAAAGGACCTTGAAGAGAAAACTAAGAAAAGCCAAAGCACAACTCTCTTTGGAGGACCTGACCGAATTCTTCAAAGAAGAAGAAGACATGGCAGCCGAAAACAACAACAATGCAAACAATGCAAGGAAGGTGCTGGGTGACTTTACTGCACCTACTCCTGATTTCTATGGGAGAAGCATCTCTATCCCTGCCATTGGAGCAAACAACTTTGAGCTTAAGCCTCAATTAGTTTCTCTAATGCAACAGAATTGCAAGTTTCATGGACTTCCAATGGAAGATCCTCATCAGTTTTTAGCTGAGTTCTTGCAAATCTGTGACACAGTCAAGACTAATGGGGTTAACCCTGAGGTCTATAGACTGATGCTATTCCCTTTTGCTGTGAGAGACAGAGCTAGAATATGGTTGGACTCTCAACCTAAAGAAAGCCTGGACTCTTGGGAAAAGCTAGTCAATGCCTTCTTGGCAAAGTTCTTTCCACCACAAAGATGGAGTAAGCTTAGAGTGGAAGTCCAAACCTTTAGACAGAAGGATGGAGAATCCCTCTATGAAGCTTGGGAAAGATACAAACAATTAATCAGAAGATGTCCCTCAGACATGCTTTCTGAATGGAGCATCATAGGTATTTTCTATGATGGTCTCTCTGAACTATCCAAGATGTCTTTGGATAGCTCTGCTGGAGGATCTCTTCATCTGAAGAAGACGCCTGCAGAAGCTCAAGAATTGATTGAAATGGTTGCAAATAACCAATTCATGTACACTTCTGAAAGGAATCCTGTGAACAATGGGACTAGTCAGAAGAAAGGAGTTCTTGAGAATGACACTCTGAATGCCATATTGGCTCAGAACAAGATATTGACTCAACAAGTCAATTTGATTTCTCAAAGTCTGTCTGGAATACAAAATGCACCAAACAGTACTAAGGATGCTTCATCTGAGGAAGAAGCTTATGATCCTGAGAACCCTTCCATGGAAGAGGTGAATTACCTAGGAGAACCCTATGGAAACACCTATAATTCTTCATGGAGAAATCACCCAAATCTCTCATGGAAGAATCAAGAGAGACCTCAACAAGGTTTCAATAATAATGGTGGAAGAAACAGGTTTAACAATGGTAAACCTTTTCCATCATCTTCTCAGCATCAGACAGAGAGCTCTAAGCAGAATACCTCTGACTTAGCAACCATGGTCTCTGATCTAATCAAAACCACTCAAAGTTTCATGACTGAAACTAGATCCTCCATTAGGAATTTGGAAGGACAAGTGGGTCAGCTGAGCAAGAAAATTACTGAACTTCCCCCAAGCACTCTCCCAAGTAACACTGAAGAAAATCCAAAAGGAGAGTGCAAAGCCATAAATATGGCCGAATTCTGGGAGGAAGAAGAGGCAGTGAACGCCACTGAGAAAGGCCTCACTGGACATCCACTGGCCTCCAATGAGTTCCCCAATGAGGAACCTTGGGAATCTGAGGCTCAAACCGAGACCATAGAGATTCCCTTGGACTTACTTCTGCCATTCATGAGCTCTGATGAGTATTCTTCCTCTGAAGAGGATGAGTATGTCACTGAAGAGCAAGTTGCTAAATACCTTGGAGCAATCATGAAGCTGAATGACAAGTTATTTGGAAATGAGACTTGGGAGGATGAACCCCCTTTGCTCACCAAAGAACTGGATAACTTGTCTAGGCAGCAATTGCCTCAAAAGAGGCAAGATCCTGGGAAGTTTTCTATACCTTGTACCATAGGCACCATGACCTTCAAGAAGGCCTTGTGTGACTTGGGGTCAAGTGTAAACCTCATGCCCCTCTCTGTAATGGAGAAATTAGGGATCTTTGAGGTGCAAGCTGCAAAAATCTCACTAGAGATGGCAGACAACTCAAGAAACAAGCCTATGGACTTGTAGAGGATGTTCTGGTTAAGGTTGAAGACCATTACATTCCTACTGATTTCATAGTCCTAGAGATTGGGAAGTGCATGGATGAATCCATCATCCTTGGCAGACCCTTCCTAGCCACAGCAAAGGCTGTGATTGATGTTGATAGAGGAGAGTTGATCATTCAAGTGAATGAAGAATCCTTGGTGTTTAAGGCCCAAGGATATCCCTCTGTCATCATGGAGAAGAAGCATGAAGAGCTTCTCTCAAAACAGAGCCAAACAGAGCCCCCACAGTCAGACTCTAAGTTTGGTGTTGGAAGGCCACAATCAAACTCTAAGTTTGGTGTTGAACCCCCACATTCAAACTCTAAGTTTGGTGTTGGGAAGTTCCAACACGGTTCTGAGCATCTCTGAGGCTCCATGAGAGTCCTCTGTCAAGCTAATGACAGTAAAGAAGCGCTTGTTGGGAGGCAACCCAATGTTTTATAATTAATTATTTTCTTTTGTTATTTTATCTTTTTTGTAGGTTGATGATCATAAGAAGTCACAAAAACAATGAAAAAAGCAAAAACAGAATGAAAAACAGGAAGAGAAACAGCACACCCTGGAGGAAGATGCTGCTGGCGTTTAAACGCCAGTCAGCCTAGCTGTTGGGCGTTTAACGCCCAGTCTGGCACCATTCTGGGCGTTTAACGCCAGAAAGGGGCACCAGACTGGCGTTAAATGCCAGTAAAGGGCAAAAACCTGGCGTTAAACGCCAGGAATGGGCACCAGCCCGGCGTTTAACGCCAGAAAAGGCTCAAAACGTGGATTTTGATGCCATTTGGTGCAAGGATGCCTTTTCCTTGACACTACAGGATCTGTGGACCCCACAGGACCCTACCATCACTCTCTCTCTTCTTCCCCCATTCACCAATCACCTCAACACCTCTTTCCCAAAAAATCCCTCACCTATCAAATCCCATCTTTCTCTTCACCACTCACATCCATCCTTCATAAAACCCCACCAACCTCACCCTTCAAATTCAAACCACTTTCCCTCCCAAACCCACCCTCAAATGGCCGAACCCTCATCCCCCTCTTTCCTATATAAACCCCTCTTTACCCCTTCATTTTCCACTACCTAAACACCCTTTCTTACCCTTCTTGGCCGAACACACCACCTCCCCCCTCTTCCTCATTTCTTCTTCTTCTACTCTCTTCTTTCTTCTTTTGCTCGAGGACGAGCAAACATTTTAAGTTTGGTGTGGTGAAAGCGTTGCTTTTTCGTTTTTCCATAACCATTTATGGCATCCAAGGCCGGAGAAACCTCTAAAAAGAGGAAAGGGAAGGCAAAAGCTTCCACCTCCGAGTCATGGGAGATGGATAGATTCCTCTCAAGGGTGCATCAAGTCCACTTCTATGAAGTTGTGGCCTTGAAGAAGGTGATCCCCGAAGTCCCCTTTTCACTCAAAAAGGGTGAATATCCGGAGATCCGCCATGAGATCCGAAGAAGAGGTTGGGAAGTACTTACCAACCCCATTCAACAAGTCGGAATCTTGATGGTTCAAGAGTTCTATGCCAATGCATGGATCACCAAGAACCATGACCAAAGTGTGAACCCGGATCCAAAGAATTATCTTACTATGGTTCGGGGGAAATACTTGGATTTTAGTCCGGAGAGTGTGAGGGTGGCGTTCAACTTGCCTATGATGCAAGGAGATGAGCATCCTTACACTAGAAGGGTCAACTTTGATCAAAGGTTGGACCAAGTCCTCACAACCATATGTGAAGAGGGCGCACAATGGAAGCAAGATTCAAGAGGAAAGCCGGTTCAATTGAGAAGGCATGACCTCAAGCCCGTGGCTAGAGGATGGTTAGAGTTCATACAACGCTCAATCATTCCCACTAGCAACCGGTCCGAAGTTACCATAGACCGGGCTATCATGATCTATAGCATCATAATTGGAGAAGAAATAGAGGTTCATGAGGTTATAGCCCAAGAACTCTATAGGGTGGCGGACAAGACCTCTACCTTGGCAAGGTTAGCCTTTCCTCACCTCATTTGTCACCTCTGTTATTCAGTGGGAGTTGACATAGAGGGAGACATCACCATTGATGAGGACAAGCCCATCACTAAGAAAAGGATGGAGTACACAAGAGATCCCACTCATCATGAGATCCCTGAGATTCCTCAAGGGATGAATTTTCCTCCACAAGACTATTGGGGGCAACTAAACACCTCCCTAGGAGAGTTGAGTTCCAATATGGGACAACTAAGGGTGGAGCACCAAGAACACTCCATTCTCCTCCATGAAATTAGAGAAGACCAAAGAATCATGAGGGAGGAGCAACAAAGACAAGGAAGAGACATTGAGGAGCTCAAGCACTCCATAGGATCTTCAAGAGCAAGAAAGAGCCGCCATCACTAAGGTGGACCCATTCCTTGATTTCCTTGTTCTTTATTCTTCTGTTTTTCGATTTTTATGCTTTATGGTTGTCCATGTTTGTGTCTTGTGATCATTAGTGTCTTAGTGTCTATGCCTTAAAGTTATGAATGTCCTATGAATCCATCACCCTTCTTGAATAAAAATGTGCTTAATTGAAAAAGGAAGAATTGCATGAATTTTGAATTTTATAATAGTTTAATTATTTTGATGTGGTGGCAATATTTTTGTTCTCTGAATGTATGCTTAAACAGTGCATATGTATCTTGAATTTGTGGTTCATGAATGTTGGCTCTTGAAAGAATGATGAAAAAGGAGACATGTTATTGAGGATCTGAAAAATCAATAAAATGATTCTTGAAGCAAGAAAAAGCATTGCTATTCAAAAAAAAAAAAAACCCGAAAAAAAAAGAAAAAAAAAAGAAAACGAAAAAAAATAATAAGAGTTGTGATCCAAGGCAAATAAGAGTGTGCTTAAGAACCCTGGACACCTCTAATTGGGGACTTTAGCAAAGCTAAGTCACAATCTGAAAAGGTTCACCCAATTATGTGTCTGTGGCATGTATGTATCCGGTGGTAATACTGGAAAGACAGAGTGCTTTGGGCCACAGCCAAGACTCAATAAATAGCTATGTTCAAGAATCATCATACTTTACTAGGAGAATCATTAACACTATCTGGATTCTAAGTTCCTAAAGAAGCCAACCATTCTGAATTTCAAAGGATAGATTGAGATGCCAAAACTGTTCAGAGGCAAAAGTTAAAAGCCCCGCTCATCTAATTAATACTGATCTTCACAGATGTTTTTGGAATTCATTGCATATTCTCTTCCTTTTATCTTATTTGATTTTCAGTTGCTTGGGGACAAGCAACAATTTAAGTTTGGTGTTGTGATGAGCGGATGATTTGTATACTTTTTGGCATTGTTTTTAGTATGTTTTTGATATGATCTAGTTAGTTTTTAGTATATTTTATTAGTTTTTAGTTAAAATTCACTTTTCTGGACTTTACTATGAGTTTGTGTGTTTTTCTGTGATTTCAGGTATTTTCTGGCTGAAATTGAGGGACCTGAGCAAAAATCTGATCCAGAGACCAAAAAGGACTGCAGATGCTGTTGGATTCTGACCTCCCTGCACTCGAAGCAGATTTTCTGGAGCTACAGAAGCCCAATTGGCGCGCTCTCAACGGCGTTGGAAAGTAGACATCCTGGGCTTTCCAGCAATATATGATAGTCCATACTTTGCCCAAGATTTGATGGCCCAAACCGGCGTTCAAAGTCACCTCAAGAAATCCCAGCGTTAAACGCTGGAACTGGCACCCAAATGGGAGTTAAACGCCCAAACTGGCACTAAAGCTGGCGTTTAACTCCAAGGAGAGTCTCTACACGAAAATGCTTCATTGCTCAGCCCAAGCACACACCAAGTGGGCCCGGAAGTGGATTTTTATGTCATTTACTCATCTTTGTACACCTTAGGCTACTAGTTTCCTATAAGTAGGACATTTTACTATTGTATTTGAACATCTAGATCTTGGTAGACATCTTGGTAGCTATCTTTGAGTTTTATGCTATCTTAGATCATTGGGAGGCTGGCCATTCGGCCATGCCTAGACCTTATGCTTATGTATTTTCAACGGTGGAGTTTCTACACACCATAGATTAAGGTGTGGAGCTCTGCTGTACCTCGAGTATTAATGCAATTACTATTGTTCTTCCATTCAATTCCGCTTGTTCTTTATCCAAGATATCACTTGTTCTTCAACATGATGAAGGTGATGATTGACGCCCATCACCATTCTCACCCATGAACAAGGTGACTGACAACCATTCTTGTTCTACAAGCATCTGAGGCTTAGTGAATATCTCTTGGATTCTTCGGAATCTTCGTGGTATAGGCAGGACCTGATGGCGGCATTCAAGAGAATCCGGAAGGTCTAAACCTTGTCTGTGGTATTCTGAGTAGGATTCAATGATTGAATGACTGTGACGTGCTTCAAACCTGTAATCTATTGGGCGTTAGTGACAGACGCAAAAGAGTTATTCTATTCCGGTAGGGGAGGGAACCAAACCGGTGATTGGCAGCACTGTGACAGAGTGTGTGCATTAGCTTTCACTGCGCGGATGGGAGGTAGCTGCTGACAACAGTGAGACCCTACACGAGCTTGCCATGGAAAAGAGTAAGAAAGGATTGGATGAAGGCATTAGGAAAGCAGAGAGACGGAAGGGAAGGCATCTTCATACACTTGTCTGAAGCTCTTACACCAATGATATACATAAGTATCTCTATTCTTATCTTTCATGTTATTTTCGTTCATCACCATATACATCTGAGTTTGCCTGACTAAGATTTACAAGATGACCATAGCTTGCTTCAATACTAACAATCTCCGTGGGATCGACCCTTACTCACGTAAGGTTTATTACTTGGACGACCCAGTGCACTTGCTGGTTAGTTGTGCGAAGTTGTGTAATGCCATGGTATTGAGCCACCAAGTTCTTGGAGCCATTACCGGGGATTATTTGAGTTGTGAAAAAAGTATTGTTCACAATTTCGCGCACCAATATACTTGTGCGAATTTTCTCTCGGGTATTGTTCCCTTTCCTTTTTACCAGGAAAATCACCCCATCACAACTCGACGACAACGCGCGGCCCCGGGATTGATCACCCCGGGAGCCCGTCAACCATCGCGGTTGAAAACGGCCACGCAAAAGACCACGACCTACTAATATAAGCGATGACTATAAACCAATAACGGTTAGTAGAGACGGTAGCACGATCAGACGAATAAGAAAAAGCTAATTACATTAAAGCGGACAAACGATTATGAAGTCAAATTGTTCACAAGCCAAAACAAAACGGCCACATTACAAATGTTAATCATAAAGTTCATTTCTTAGGGACGTCAACAATCTTGCCGCCCTTAATGACCTTAAAAACGCTGATTGCCGACGTGTCGAACTCGGGGGCAACAATTTTAACTTGAGCTTTGAGGGCCTCCTCGATAGCCAAAATCGCACCCTTGCCCTGTTTGACAACGTCTTTATACTTCGCCTTCCATGATGCCAGTTCGGCCTCCACGGCCTGTTTCTCTTTCTCGATTTCGGCCACACGCTTCTGCGCCGCGCCGACCTGACTCTCCAAAGCCATTTCGCGCTCGACCAAACGTTCAACCGTCGCATCCGACTCTTTCTGTTTTTTCTCAGCAGTTGTGGCCTTCTGTTCGGCGGCGGTAGCCTTTTGCTCGGCAGCAGTGGTTTTCTTCTCGGCGGCGTCCAGTTTTTCTGAAGATTGAGTCAATTGCTCCCGAAGGGTCTCAACTTCACTTTTTAGCTCGTTATTAGCCTTTCCGGCAGAATCCAACCTCCTGCGGAGAGACTCCATCCCGGACAGTTCGAACTCGGCCTTCCGAGCTATGACTGCGCCGCGCAGGAGAGTGCGATACATCCACCTCGCCTGCCCGGCAAGGGATGACTCATGGAAATACTCCTCAGTGCCGGGAATCAGCTGGGAGTCTATGAAGTTTCCGGCGTCAAAATTCCTTTCCATGACAGTAAGGACACCCTCAGGGCTAGACGACGCCGTGGAGGCCTTCCTTTTTCTCTTCAGGGTGGGGACCTCTTCCACCTCTTCATCAACATCCGGATTAGGCACAGAACCCCCAGTGCCGATGACCTCGCGAAACGGGGAAGCATGAACCGCATGGTCACCTTCGACCCCAGCGCCTTTAGCCGAGGTACCGGCCTCTGGGACCGATGCCATATGCTCGGGAGCATTCTTGTCCTCCGGAGGGGCAGCAGGCTCCCCGGCAGCGGATTTCTCGTTACCCTCCTCCTCGTCACTAGCACCCAGGAAGGTTTGGAACAAGTCAGGAAGACCCGTTACCTCGGCAGACATTTCCACTGTAAAAAAGAAAGGGAAAGAGAAGGTGAAGCCGGTTAGTCACAACAAACTATTAATAAAAGTCACAACAAACTATTAATAAAAGCAAGATATAAGACAAGACGAGTAGAGGTTCTCACGAATATAGTTACGACCGGCCTCCCGATCACCCATAAGAAGGTGAGGATTCACGTGATTCCTCCCAAAGACCGCCAACAACACATCGGCGATCTTTCTATCCACCGCCGACATGCCATTACGGGTTACCTTGAGGAAGGTATTGGACCCCGCCCCGAAACTCCAATAGGTCGGGATGAGCCGTACTCCCTCCAATGACAACCAAAAGGGATGACGACCTTTGACAGGGCGGACCTTGAAATATTTGTCCTTGAACCCATGGTAGGAATCTTCGAACAAGCCGAAGATCCTCCGACCCTGGGCAGACCGGAAGGACATGAACCCCTTTTTGTGTTTTCCCTCCTTTGAAGGGTTTGTAAGGTTGAAGAAGTAGAGAAAAACATCTACGGACACCGGCAGCTCGAGGTACTCACAAACCATCTCGAAACAGCGGATCGAAGCCCAGCTGTTCGGATGCAACTGCGACGGCGCCACGGAAATCCGACCTAAAAGCGCCATCTGAAAGGCTGAAAACGGAATACGAACTCCGACTTGGGTGAACATAGACTTGTAGAACCAAATCCAGTCGGCGACTTGGCGGGGTTGGAAGTTGAGCTCATACAATCGCTCATGAGGGGCCGGGACGAAAACGTCATAATTAGCTTCCTCGTCAGTCCCTCCACACAAGTATTCGGCTTGTCGGAACTCGGTGAGCTCCTCCTCACCCATTTGGTTAGGCGAATCCTTTACGTCGGAAACGACCCAGGCATAGGGATCGTACGCCGCGGGATTAGGGAAAGCCCGGGAAACCGTGCGAGCCATACCTACATGGGGGGACCATCCAGTCAGTCTAAGAGATCGGTTGCTCAGGCCGAATACAAAAACCACCCCCCACGACTCCCCGACTAAGGCCCAAACGAGACTAAAGCACGAGACGAACAAGAAAAAGAAAACCTACCCTGGAATAGTACTTTTCCCCCTAACACATCTAGCCGCAATTAAAAGGCTACGCGACAACAACAAAAACCAAACAACAAGCATGCAAAAATAATGCATAAAAGGGAAAATGATTCGAAAGTTACCTAAATTGATGGAAAGAAGATGAAGTTGCAAGTCTGGGAAAATGCAAGAAGGATGAACAAAGGCACCACAGCAACACTCCGAAATCTTGTAACAGGGAAGAAGAAGGAGAGAAATGGGAAGTGTGGAAAAGTACAGGAACAAAAAAAAACCAATCGTTTAAAAACTGCTTCCCCAAAAGCGCGAAACACCTGGGGGCAGAATAGTCTTTTCAAACAGGGTTTTTCCACCCCATTATGAGCATTCAATGCTCGGCGCAAGGAACGATGCGATGAAACGGTTGCTTATGCAACCAAGAGACACGCGCGTTGGAGGCATATCCTTCCCACGAGAGGCCGACCAGACGAGATGCGAGACGACACGCCATTGGTAGCTCCCACGACTACCATTGGCGCGTGGGGGCACTGTTACGGCCTGGCCCAGGGTCCGCGCGGGTCGACCCGGCCCAAGCTCTCCCCGACCCGGTCACGCGCCCACCAACCGACCCGGACACGCGTCCTATACGGCTCACATGCGGCTGCAGGACAACGTCCTTGAGAATATGGGCCTGTCCCCATGAGGGGCCCACTACTGACATGTATATAAAGGGAAGATTGGCTCTTCCCACGAGGTATGTCACCTTTCCGTATCATTTTCTCCCACCTGCATACTTGCTGACTAGAGCGTCGGAGTGTTTTTGCAGGTGGCACCCCCCCTCATCCTCTCTCTAGGACAAGTGCTCGTCTACTCGGCAAACCCACAACCAGCGCGACCAAAGCTAAGGCATCCTCACCCCTGCATCTGTACACCCGACCTGTCCGGAACCCGACAACCGAACAGAATAGTTGTGAAAGTGAGGTAACATGGTGCCCAAGTGTGGATTTTCCATTGAACTGATGGTAAAGAAAGTGTAGTGATTGGAAGATTCATAGTTCAGAGTCAAAACCTATTCTGTTGATGCTATGTGTTGTTGTACTTAATTGTTCTAAAATAAATAGAATAATGTTCTGGAGTGGGGGAGCGTAGAGTCATTAAAGGAGACATCATTAATTATTATAATTTGGGCTAAATAGTCTTCTTTTATCTAAGAATTGGCGTACTAAGATAATATATTTTCTTACCCCATGACGATATCAAAAAGTAAATGAGTATCTATTTGTTTCATTTCAAAGTTTGATTCGGTATAATTATTTTCAGTCGATGAAGATTAATACGCTTAAAAAAAAAATAGAGAATCATGTTTATAGCGTCATTTTTGTGTCACGAATTTTAAAAAATGAAAAAAAAAATTAGGGAAATTATAATGTACAGATGCTAGATTGTACAGATATAAAGAGATTCCATTGTAATTGTTACGATAGAGACACATATAGGAAAAGTTGGAGGCAGCTAGCGAGGTAGTGTCAGACATTGTTGGAAATTAGAGATGACTTGTGCCGGAAACGAGCGACTGTGTCTTTTTGGGTTGGATATTTTCCGTAACAAGAGGTAAAGAAATTGGGAACAGTGTGTAGACCCGAAACTGAGCTCTCCTTGTAACAATAATTTTCTTTAAATGTTTTGAACAACAAAAGAATTGTTTAGCATAGGTGTTGTACCATCTTCTTAGGTAAAATAATTTGACTTATATATATGCTTTGTAGATTTCCTTAGTGTCATTTTGATTATAAACTTTAAGGTGAATTACATAGGTGTCTTGCCAATATGAGTATTCAGTATTTTAAAATTGATAACGGTTCAGCATAATAAAAAAAAACTTTTTGTTAACCAATATTATGTTAATTCAGTGAGAGAATTATATAATTAACTAAAATAATTTTTTATTTTGATTTAAAATACGCATCTAAAAAATAAAATTTCAATAAAAACTTATCGAAGTTTTATTTATCTTATTAAGAATCATTATTATTAAACAATGTGAATAATAGATATATCGAATGTTTATTTCATTAGGTGTAGGGATGGTTATTTTAATATTAAGATTTAGGTGGGTAATTTGGAAGTGTAGTATATTTTTATTTGATACATAATTATTCATATTGTTCAAGATAGTCATTGTTTACATAACACTCCCCTAATTAATAAAAGTAACCACATATATAAAAATTATTAAAAAAATATTTGAAAAATAAATAAGAGAAAATTTGACTCTCCTCTCCTGAGAGATACTAAAATAATACTCTCATTCCTTTTATTTATTGAAGGATTACCATGTGTTCATAACACGCAGCGGAAGAAAAGAAAGTAATTCTTAAAGATCTATTTTGTGCTTAAACTTTATTCCTGATGAGTTTGAAAAACTCTAAGTTAATATTTGTGATAACTAAACATTATTAAAATAATTAATTACAAATTATTAATTTGATTTTTATTTTAACATATGTTAATTAATAATTTGTGTTACAGGTTTTATCTTTGGGCCAAAATAAAAAGAAAATGTTGCTAGTCCAATGTTAAATATTCAGCATTGATATGAAGTTAGTCTCTTATGACTGAATGGGAGATATGTCATTTAGCCAGAATAAATTTTGTTGCTCCAAGCCCAATTATTATCTATACTAAGTGATCTAATGCTTGATCTAAAAATCAATCAGGAAAGCAAATATTACCATTTGGCTTGTGCTTCCAACGGAACCCATTCTTAGCATGTGATGGAACTCAAATATCATTAAAGTAAAATGAATACATGCATGGGAACTATGAGAGAAAAAGTGTGATTGACTTGATTGATTGTCATAGTGTTGCTACCAATAGCAAAGAAAGGGAAGTAAATTAATTCACTTTAGTTTAATTGTTCAAAAATACTTGATTGCTTCTCTTTCTACATTTTCTATTCTCTCATCTCTCTCTTCCTTTCGGTCAATATCTAGGAAGCCATGGAAGCTACTTTAAGCTACCAAAAGGAAAGAAAAGCACGTCTCAATACCATCATGATGATGGCAAGAAAACATAACAAAATAAAAGTATGGTGTGGCTAAGATTTTTACCAAAAATGGTAAGATTTGGTGAGGTAATCTCGAGCTCTTCATACTCAAAAAGAAAGAAGAAGATTCGGCCAACAAAGAAGAGATCCTTGGAGGCATGGCTTGTCTTTGATTCTGCTCAACCACCACAGGAAGTAGCTAGAGTGGCAAAGTGATGGAAGAGGCAGAGATTGGAGCAGATGAAGTCATCCTCATCATGAAGCATCAAGGGTCAGAAATCCATCTTGGAGAGCAAGCCAAGGATGGAGCGCTCGGATTGATGAAAAGTGATGACCAAGGAAGAACTAGAGGTATTTGCATGTTGGGTTTTGCATGGGTTACTGATGCTCTGTCACAGCATAGGCTAATCATCTGTCGGTTCTCGGTCCGGCCGGAATAGAATCCAGTGATTCTTTTGCGTCTGTCACTAACGCCCCGCCTTTCGGAGTTTGAAGCACGTCACAGTCATTCAATCATTGAGTCCTACTCAGAATACCACAGACAAGGTTTAGACCTTCCGGACTCTCTTGAATGCCGCCATCAGTTCTAGCTTATACCACGAAGATTCCGATTAAAGAATCCAAGAGACATCTACTTAATCTAAGGTAGAACAGAGGTGGTTGTCAAGCACATGTTCATAGTTGAGAATGATGATGAGTGTCACAGATCATCACATTCATCCGGGTTAAGAGCAAGCGATATCTTAGAATGGAAACAAGCATGATTGAATAAGAAACAGTAGTAATTGCATTAATCCATCAAGACACAGCAGAGCTCCTCACCCCCAACCATGGGGTTTAGAGACTCATGCTGTGGAAGGTACAAGAAACGTGTAAAAAGTGTTATGAGGTCATAAGGTACCGATTACAATGTCAAAAGATCCTATAAATAGTAAACTAGTGTCCTAAGGTTTACAGAAATGAGTAAATGACAGAAAAATCCACTTCCGGGCCCACTTGGTGTGTGCTTGGGCTGAGCAATGAAGTAATTTCGTGTAGAGACCTTTTCTGGAGTTAAACGCCAGCTTTCATGCCAGTTTGGGCGTTTAACTCCAAGTTTTATGCCAGTTCCGGCGTGTAACGCTGGAATTTCTGAGGCCGGATTGCTACGCAGGTTTGGGCCATCAAATCTTGGGCAAAGTATGGACTATTATATATTGCTGGAAAGCCCAGGATGTCTACTTTCCAATGCCGTTGAGAGCGCGCCAATTGGGCTTCTGTAGCTCCAGAAAATCCACTTCGAGTGCAGGGAGGTCAGAATCCAACAGCATCTGCAGTCCTTTTCAGTCTCTGGATCAGATTTTTGCTCAGAACCTTCAATTTCAGTCAGAAAATACCTGAAATCACAGAAAAACACACAAACTCATAGTAAAGTCCAGAAAAGTGAATTTTAACTAAAAACTAATAAAAATATACTAAGAACTCAACTAAAACTACCAAAAACATACTAAAAACAATGCCAAAAAGCGTATAAATTATCCGCTCATCACAACACCAAACTTAAATTGTTGCTTGTCCCCAAGCAACTGAAAATCAAAATAGGATAAAAAGAAGAGAATATACTATAGACTCCAAAATATCAAAGAAACATAGCTCCAATCAGATGAGTGGGACTAGTAGCTTTTTGCCTCCGAACAGTTTTGGCATCTCACTCTATCCTTTGAAGTTCAGAATGATTGGCATCTATGAGAACTCAGAATTCAGATAGTGTTATTGATTCTCCTAGTTAAGTATGATGATTCTTGAACATAGCTAGTGTATGAGTCTTGGCTGTGGCCCAAAGCACTCTGTCTTCCAGTATTACCACCGGATACATACATGCCACAGACACATAATTGGGTGAACCTTTTTAGATTGTGACTCAGCTTTGCTAAAGTCCCCAATTAGAGGTGTCCAGGGTTCTTAAGCACACTCTTATTGCTTTGGATCACCACTTTATTTCTTTCTTTTTCTTTTCTTCTTCTCTCTCTCTTTTTTTTTCGAAATTTTTTTTTTGAATACTGCTTTTTCTTGCTTCAAGAATCAATTTGATGATTTTTCAGATCCTCAATAACAGTTCTCTTTCTCCTCATTCTTTCAAGAGCCAACAATTTTTTTAACATTCTTAAAACAGCAAATTCAAGAGACATATGCACTGTTCAAGCATTCATTCAGAAAACAAAAAGTATTGTCACCACATCAAACTAATTCAACTAGTTTCAAGGATAAATTTCGAAACCCTGTACTTCTTGTTCTTTTGTGATTAAAGCATTTTTCTTTTAAGAGAGGTGATGGATTCATAAGACATTCATAGCTTTAAGGCATAAACTTTAATTTTATTAATTATGAATTAAGAACAAGACTCAGAAAATAAATATAAGATGAAACTAGAAATAGAAAAACAAAATAAAATAAGAAAAACGAAAAAAATAGGCTCCTAATGATAGAGGTTTTCACAGAGTTAGGACTCAACAACCTTGATTTTGAGAAGTGGATGCTCCCTCAGCTTGAGAGGAGAGCTTTTGGCGTTTCAATTCTTGGATTTCACGCCCCTGCTTCACTTGTTCCTTCAGCAATTTGCAGATCATGCAGTTTTAATTCTGCTGTTCTTCCTTCAGTTGCTCCATAGTCTCTTGCAACTTGTTAATGGATGCTTCTAGGCTGGCCCAGTAGCCAATTTCAGGGAATTCAGGGAGGAACTCATGCGCCCTCCTCTTGATAGAATTGTCTTGCACTTGTCCTTCCATTGACTTCTTGGTGATTGGATGTTCAATGGGTATGAACTCATCTACTCCCATCTTTACCCCAGCCTCTTTACAGAGCAAGGAGATCAAGCTTGGGTAAGCCAATTTGGCTTCAGTGGAATTCTTATTTGCAATTGTGTAGATCTCACAAGCAATCACATGATGCACCTCCACTGCTTTTCCAAGCATAATGCAATGAATCATCACTGCTCTCTTGATAGTAACCTCAGAACGGTTGCTAGTGGGCAATATGGAGCGCCCAATGAAGTCTAGCCACCCTCTTGCAATTGGTTTGAGATCTCCCCTCTTGAGTTGGTTTGGGACACCCTTAGAATTGGTTATCCACTTAGTTCCAGGGAGGCATATGTCCTCTAGAACTTGATCCAACCCTTTATCTACTCTCACCATCCTCCTATTAAAGGAGTCAGGATCATCTTGCAGTTGGGGCAACTTGAAGATTTCTCTTATTTTGTCCAGATGGAAGTATATAACTTTCCCTCTGACCATGGTTCTATAGGTATGGTAAGCGGTTCCAGTCATTCTCTGCTTATCTGTCAGCCACAGATTTGAGTAGAATTCCTGAACCATGTTCCTTCCAACCTTTGTCTCAGGATTGGTTAGAACTTCCCAACCTCTGTTTCGAATTTGCTCTTGGATCCCCGGATATTCATCTTCTTTCAGATCAAATTTTACTTCCGGGATCACTGACCTCAGCCCCATTATTTTGTGATAATGGTCTTCATGTTCTTTGGTTAAGAACTTCTCTTGATTCCAAAGATTCTTTGGATTAGTCTCTTTCTTTCCTCTTAAATTGGTTTGTTTTCCCTTGGGAGCCATGATTTTGATGAATCTTGGCTTAGTGATCACGGAAAAGCACACCAAACTTAGAGGTTTGCTTGTCCTCAAGCAAAAGAAAAGAGAGAAGAGAGGGGGAGGAAGAGAAAATTCGAATGGTGTGAGCAAAGGGGGTTCCAAACGTGAATTTATAAGGGTGGGGAGAAAAGATTTCGAAAAAAATAAAAATTAGAAAGGAGATTTGAGAAGATATGGAAAGAAATTGAGAAAAGGGTGAGTTTTTGAAGAAGATTTGGGATTAATTTGAAATAGATTTGAAGAATGGTTTTGATTTGTGAAGATTTGAAAGTGAATGATGAAAGGTTGAAGTGCATTTATGTAGAAGAGTATGGTTAAAAAGAGGAAAGTTTGAAAAAATTTGAGTTGAAAACAAAAATGTGGTCCCCCCACCTTTCTGGCGTTAAACGCCCAGAATGGCACCCATTCTGGCGTTTAACGCCCATTTGCTACCCCTTTTGGGCGTTTAACGCCCAGCCAGGTGCCCTGGCTGGCGTTAAACGCCAGAAATCCTTTGTCACTGGGCGTTTTTCAGAACGCCCAGGATGCTGCACACCTGGCGTTAAACGCCCAGAATGGTGCCCATTCTGGCGTTTAACGCCCAAAATGGCACCATTCCTGGCGTTAAACGCCCAGAATGGTACCCATTCTGGCGTTTAACGCCCAAAATGCCCCTTACTGGCGTTTTTTCGCCAGTAAGCTCATTTTCTCTGCTTTTTGAGCTGAATCCTTCTGTAACTCTGTGAATTCCTTCATTTTTGATACTTGCCTCTGTAAGAACTAATCATATACCCTCCTAATGACTGGGTTGCCTCCCAGCAAGCGCTTCTTTACTGTCTTTAGCTGGACTTCTGCTAAGAATCACTCAAGTCTCAGTTTTGAGCATTCCTGCTCAAAATTTCCTTCAAGATAGTGCTTGATTCTCTGTCCATTAACAATGAACTTCTTGTCAGAATCAATATCCTGAAGCTCAACATATCCATATGGTGACACTCCTGTAATCACATACGGGCCCCTCCACCGGGATTTGAGTTTTTCTGGAAACAATTTGAGCCTGGAGTTGAAGAGCAGAACTTTTTGTCCTGGCTCAAAGACTCTGGTTGACAATCTCTTGTCATGCCACTTCTTTGCCTTTTCCTTATAAATTTTTGCATTTTCAAAGGCATTGAGTCTGAATTCCTCTAGCTCATTTAGCTGGAGCAGTCTTTTCTCACCAGCTAACTGAGCATCCATGTTTAGGAATCTGGTTGCCCAATAGGCTTTATGTTCCAGTTCCACAGGCAAATGACAGGCCTTCCCATACACCAGTTGGTATGGAGAGGTTCCTATAGGAGTCTTGAATGCTGTTCTGTATGCCCACAGAGCATCATCCAAGCTCTTTGCCCAATCCTTTCTTCGGGCCATCACAGTCCGTTCTAGGATTCTTTTTAGTTCTCTGTTAGAGACTTCTGCTTGCCCATTTGTCTGTGGATGATACGGAGTTGCCACTTTATGGCTAATTCCATGTCTAACCATAGCAGAGTGTAGCAGTCTATTGCAGAAATGAGTGCCCCCATCACTGATTAGTACTCTGGGAACACCAAACCTGCTGAAGATGTGTTTCTGGAGGAATTTCAGCACGGTCTTGGTATCATTAGTGGGTGTAGCAATTGCTTCTACCCACTTAGATACATAGTCCACTGCCACCAGAATATAAGTGTTTGAGTATGATGGTAGGAATGGCCCCATGAAGTCAATTCCCCATACATCAAACAATTCTATCTCTAATATCCCTTGTTGAGGCATGGCATATCCGTGAGACAGGTTACCAGCTCGTTGGCAACTGTCACAGTTACGCACAAACTCTCGGGAATCTTTATAGAGAGTAGGCCAGTAGAAGCCACACTGGAGGACTTTAGTGGCTGTTCGCTCACTTCCAAAATGTCCTCCATAATGTGATCCATGGCAGTGCCATAAGATCTTTCTTGCTTCTTCTCTGGGTACACATCTGCGGATCACTCCGTCAGCACATCTCTTAAAGAGATATGGTTCATCCCAGAGGTAGTACTTTGCATCTGAAATTAATTTCTTTCTTTGCACATTGCTGTACTCCTTGGGTATGAACCTCACAGCTTTATAATTTGCAATATCTGCAAACCATGGAGCTTCCTGAATGGCAAATAGTTGCTCATCTGGGAAAGTCTCAGAGATCTCAGTAGAAGGGAGGGACGCCCCAGCTACTGGTTCTAGTCGGGATAGATGATCAGCCACTTGGTTCTCTGTCCCTTTTCTGTCTCTTATTTCTATATCAAACTCTTGCAGAAGCAACACCCATCTGATAAGCCTGGGTTTTGAATCCTGCTTTGTGAGTAAGTATTTAAGAGCAGCATGGTCAGTGTACACAATCACCTTTGATCCCACTAGGTAGGATCTAAACTTGTCAATGGCATAAACCACTGCAAGTAACTCTTTCTCTGTGGTTGTGTAGTTCTTTTGTGCGTCATTTAGAACACGGCTGGCATAATAAATGACGTGCAAAAGCTTGTTATGCCTCTGTCCCAACACTGCACCAATGGCATGATCACTGGCATCACACATTAATTCAAATGGCAATGTCCAATCTGGTGTAGAGATAACTGGTGCTGTGACCAGCTTAGCCTTCAGGGTCTCAAATGCCTGCAGACACTCATTATCAAAGATAAATGGAGTGTCAGCAGCTAGCAGATTACTTAGAGGTTTGGCAATTTTTGAAAAATCCTTTATAAACCTTCTGTAGAATCCTGCATGCCCAAGAAAGCTTCTGATTGCCTTAACATTGGCAGGTGGTGGTAATTTCTCAATTACCTCTACCTTTGCCTTATCCACCTCTATTCCCTTGCTTGAAATTTTGTGCCCAAGGACAATTCCTTCAGTCACCATAAAGTGACATTTCTCCCAGTTTAAAACCAGGTTAGTCTCTTGGCATCTTTTCAGGACAAGTGATAGGTGGTTAAGACAGGAGCTGAATGAGTCTCCATATACTGAAAAGTCATCCATGAAGACTTCCAGAAATTTCTCTACCATATCTGAGAAGATAGAGAGCATGCACCTCTGAAAGGTTGCAGGTGCATTGCACAGACCAAAAGGCATTCTCCTATAGGCAAACACGCCAGAAGGGCAAGTAAATGCTGTTTTCTCTTGGTCCTGGGGATCTACTGCAATCTGGTTGTAGCCTGAATAGCCATCCAAAAAGCAGTAATAGTCATGACCAGCTAGTCTTTCTAGCATTTGGTCTATGAATGGTAAAGGAAAATGATCCTTTCTGGTGGCTGTATTGAGCCTTCTGTAGTCAATACACATACGCCACCCTGTGACTGTCCTTGTAGGAACTAGTTCATTTTTTTCATTATGAACCACTGTCATGCCTCCCTTTTTGGGAACAACTTGGACAGGGCTCACCCAGGGGCTATCAGAAATAGGATAAATAATCCCAGCCTCCAGTAATTTAGTGACCTCTTTCTGCACCACCTCCTTCATGGCTGGATTTAGCCTCCTCTGTGGTTGAACCACTGGTTTGGCATTATCCTCCAACAGGATCTTGTGCATGCATCTAGCTGGGCTAATGCCCTTAAGATCACTTATGGACCACCCAAGAGCTGTCTTGTGTGTCCTAAGCACTTGAATCAGTGCCTCCTCTTCCTGTGGATTTAAAGCAGAGCTTATAATCATTGGAAAAGTGTCACCCTCTCCTAGAAATGCATATTTCCGAGATGGTGGTAGAGGTTTGAGTTCAGGTTTGGGAGGTTTATCCTCCTCCTGAGGAATTTTCGAAAATTCCTTTACTTCCTCTAGTTCTTCTTGATCAGGCTGAGCATCTTTGAAGATGTCCTCAAGCTCTGATTCTAAGCTTTCAGTCATATTGATCTCTTCTACCAGAGAGTCAATAATGTCAGCGCCCATGCAGTCATCTGGTGTGTCTGGATGCTGCATTGCTTTCACAGCATTCAACTTGAACTCATCCTCATTGACTCTCAGGGTTACTTCCCCTTTTTGTACATCAATGAGAGTTCGTCCAGTTGCTAGGAATGGTCTTCCTAGAATGAGAGTTGCACTTTTGTGCTCCTCCATTTCCAGCACCACAAAGTCAGTGGGAAAGGCAAATGGTCCAACCTTGACAATCATGTCCTCTATTATGCCTGATGGGTGTTTAATGGAGCCATCAGCAAGTTGGAGGCATATCCTGGTTGGTTTGACTTCTCCAGCCAACCCAAGCTTTCTGATAGTGGATGCAGGTATTAGATTGATGCTTGCTCCAAGATCACATAGGGCTGTCTTGGTGCAAGCACCTTCTAATGTGCATGGTATTATAAAGCTTCCAGGATCTTGAAGCTTTTCTGGTAAGCTTTTTAGTATGACTGCACTGCATTCTTCAGTGAGAAACACTTTTTCAGTTTCTCTCCAATCCTTCTTATGACTTAAGATCTCTTTCATGAACTTAGCATAAGAAGGTATTTGCTCAAGTGCCTCTGCAAAAGGAATCTTTATTTCAAGAGTCCTTAGATAGTCTGCAAAGCGGGCAAATTGCTTATCCTGTTCCGCTTTGCGGAGTTTCTGAGGATAAGGCATCTTGGCTTGATATTCCTCAACCTTAGATGCTGCAGGTTTATTCCTCACAGAAGTGGTTGAAGAAGCCTTGTTAGAGGGATAATTATCAGCACTCTCAGGTGTCTGATCTTCCTTGGGCGTTTGAACGCCAGGAATGGGTGAAGATTGGGCGTTAAACGCCAACTTCTCCCCCTTTTCTGGCGTTTGAACGCCAGAACTGGGCAAGGAATGGGCGTTTAACGCCAACTTTCCTTCCCTTTCTGGCGTTTGAACGCCAATAATATTCCTCTCTGGGCTCTTGTTGTCCTCAGAGGGATTTTGAACAGTGGTTTGATTATCCTCTGTCAATTGTTCTTTGTTTGCCTTCTTGCTCCTTTGAGCAGGGGTGTTCAGTATTTTCCCACTCCTTAGTTGAACTGCTTGACATCCTTCTGTTATCTGTTTAGATATTTGCTGTTTTGCTTGATTCAACTGTAGTTCTATGTTCTTGTTAGCAACTTTAGTATCATGGAGCATTTCTTTAAATTCTGCTAACTGTTCTGTCATCAGGAGCAATTGTTGATTAAGCTCATTCATCTGTTCTTGAGGATTAGGATCAGTGACTATGCCATAACCTCCTCTTTTGGAACGAACTCACTGCTAGAATATAAGTATTGGTTTCTAGCAACAGTGTCTATAAGCTCTTGAGCTTCTTCAATTGTCTTCCTCATGTGTATAGATCCACCAGGTGAGTGGTCTAAAGACATCTGAGCTTTTTCTGTGAGCCCATAATAGAAGATGTCTAACTGTACCCACTCTGAAAACATTTCAGAGGGGCATTTTCTAAGCATACCTCTATACCTCTCCCAGGCATTATAAAGGGATTCATTATCCTCTTGTTTAAAGCCTTGGATGTCCAGCCTTAGCTGTGTCATCCTTTTTGGAGGGTAGAAATGATTCAGGAATTTGTCTGATAACTGTTTCCATGTCTTTATGCTTGCTGTAGGTTGGTTATTCAACCACCTTTTAGCTTGATCTTTTACAGCAAATGGAAACAGTAATAGTCTGTAGACATCCTGATCTACCTCTTTATCATGTACTGTGTCAGCAATTTGTAAAAATTGTGCCAGAAACTCAGTAGGTTCTTCCTGTGGAAGACCGGAATACTGGCAATTTTGCTGCACTATGATAATGAGTTGAGGGTTTAGCTCAAAGTTGCTTGCTTTGATGGGAGGTATACAGATGCTACTCCCATATGCAGCTGTAATGGGGTTAGCATATGACCCCAGAGTCCTCTTGGACTGATTAATTCCACTTAAGTCCATAATGGACAAAAGGGAAATGAGAATGATTGCAAAGAGATAAATTTTGTTTGTTTTTTTTTTTTTGAATTTTAAACGAAAAATTAAAATAAAACAAAAGGAAATAAAAAAAATAAATTCGAAAATCAAAAAGAAAATAAGATCAAAGCAAATTGAGAACTAAATCAATCAGTTAATTAAAAAGATTTTGAAAATAGCGATTAAAAAGATATGATTGAAAATTTTTATGAAAAAGATTTGATTTTTGAAAAGAGGAAAGAGAAAAACAACAAAAAGACACCAAACTTAAAATTTTTAGAAAATCAAACACTAAATTTTCGAAAATTTTAAAGGAAAACACAAAAGGGACACCAAACTTAGAATTTTTATGAATCAAAAAGGGACTAAGAACATGCAAGAACGAAAATCCTAAAAGAAAAACAAAAGCATGCAATTGACACCAAACTTAGAATATAAAACTGGACTCAACTAAAAGACTCTAAACCAACGAAAATAAAACAGTCCTAATCTAAGCAACAAGATAAGCCGTCAGTTGTCCAAACTCGAACAATCCCCGGCAACGGCGCCAAAAACTTGGTGCACGAAATCGCAATAACACTTTTGCAATCCCGCACAACTAACCAGCAAGTGCACTGGGTCGTCCAAGTAATACCTTGCGTGAGCAAGGGTCGATCCCACGGAGATTGTCGGCTTGAAGCAAGCTATGGTTACCTTGTAAATCTTAGTCAGGATATCAGAAATTATCAGGATTGATTGTAAAAAGCAAAAGAACATGAAAAAGGTACTTGTTCTGCAGTAATGGAGAATAGGCTGGGGCTTTGGAGATGCTCCATCTTCTGAATCTTTGCTTTCCTACTGTCATCTTTATCAAACACGCAAGGCTCCTTCCATGGCAAGCTGTATGTAGGGTTTCACCATTGTCAGTGGCTACCTCCCATCCTCTCAGTGAAAATACGTCCCTGATGCTCTGTCACAGCATAGGCTAATCATCTGTCGGTTCTCGGTCCGGCCGGAATAGAATCCAGTGATTCTTTTGCGTCTGTCACTAACGCCCCGCCTTTCGGAGTTTGAAGCATGTCACAGTCATTCAATCATTGAGTCCTACTCAGAATACCACAGACAAGGTTTAGACCTTCCGGACTCTCTTGAATGCCGCCATCAGTTCTAGCTTATACCACGAAGATTCCGATTAAAGAATCCAAGAGACATCTACTTAATCTAAGGTAGAACAGAGGTGGTTGTCAAGCACATGTTCATAGTTGAGAATGATGATGAGTGTCACAGATCATCACATTCATCCGGGTTAATAGCAAGCGATATCTTAGAATGGAAACAAGCATGATTGAATAAGAAACAGTAGTAATTGCATTAATCCATCAAGACACAGCAGAGCTCCTCACCCCCAACCATGGGGTTTAGAGACTCATGCTGTGGAAGGTACAAGAAATGTGTAAAAAGTGTTATGAGGTCATAAGGTACCGATTACAATGTCAAAAGATCCTATAAATAGTAAACTAGTGTCCTAAGGTTTACAGAAATGAGTAAATGACAGAAAAATCCACTTCCGGGCCCACTTGGTGTGTGCTTGGGCTGAGCAATGAAGTAATTTCGTGTAGAGACCTTTTCTGGAGTTAAACGCCAGCTTTCATGCCAGTTTGGGCGTTTAACTCCAAGTTTTATGCCAGTTCCGGCGTGTAACGCTGGAATTTCTGAGGCCGGATTGCTACGCAGGTTTGGGCCATCAAATCTTGGGCAAAGTATGGACTATTATATATTGCTGGAAATCCCAGGATGTCTACTTTCCAATGCCGTTGAGAGCGCGCCAATTGGGCTTCTGTAGCTCCAGAAAATCCACTTCGAGTGCAGGGAGGTCAGAATCCAACAGCATCTGCAGTCCTTTTCAGTCTCTGGATCAGATTTTTGCTCAGAACCTTCAATTTCAGTCAGAAAATACCTGAAATCACAGAAAAACACACAAACTCATAGTAAAGTCCAGAAAAGTGAATTTTAACTAAAAACTAATAAAAATATACTAAGAACTCAACTAAAACTACCAAAAACATACTAAAAATAATGCCAAAAAGCGTATAAATTATCCGCTCATCAGTTACCTCCTCTCTCTCTTTGGCTGAACCGGTTCTGTTTTGAAGGAAAAGAAGTTAAGCTTGGTTTTGATTTCAACTGTGAAGGCTTCTCCTTTCTATAAAAGGGGTGAACAGTCAGGGTTTGAAATAAGGAGAAAGTGTGAGAGTGCAAGGCACATAAGTCTCATAACTACCTAAGCTTACAGATTTTATTCTCCTTCAATGTATTCTGTTTAGTATTTTTCTGTTTAATTTTGTCATGTCTTGAGTCTAATGAAAAAAGGCAAACAATGAGGTTTGTATGAAAAAGCCATAGAGCAGAAAAAGACAGAGAGTGCAAAATTAAAAGAAAAAGCCATAGATGTCCTTAAAGTTCCTTTGTTCATCTATGTTGTGTTTCATGATTCTGTGGAAATTCCCTTATAAGTTGGGTTAGCACTTTACAGTTTGTAATCTGGATGATTATAGTGAAATTCCATCATTGTTGTGATGGAGACTGGATGTAGGCTGTATTGCACTTAGCTGCTGAACTAGGATATATCTGGGTATAATTTTCTCTCTCTACTATTTCATTTTTGTTTCTGCTGCACAGGAGCTAAAACCAAAAATATCTCGTGCCAAGTGACGAGACAAAAATAAAAATATCGTGACTAGGGACGAGACAAAAACAGAAAAGTCTCCTCAAAGACAAGAAAGTGTAATCAAGTAAAAAGGGGGCTAAGATTCAACCCCCATTCTCTTAGCCACTGAAACCATCAATTCCAATAATATAATATATAGTAGATCAGATCTAAATACCTGAGTACGCTAGTAAAAATCTTTTTCTCCTTCGATGGTATGAAGGCGCTATACGTATCCACACCGAGACCAACATTTGCTGTCAACTCCTTGACCAATGGACATCTGATCTAAATTGAGAAACCTCTTACAACTCTTTGCACGCCATAAAATTCTTCTCCAAGAATTAGGCCCACATACGTTTATGTGTGTAGAGGTAAAGGAATAAAACCCTTGTGTTTTACTCTCACACCGTTACATTCCTCTACTCTTGGCATACATATATATAGTATAAGATTTGTTACTGATTTTAATTTTGATTCTCAATTCAAATATTAATCATATTTTGAAATTCTAAATCTGAATCCTTCAAATTTATGAATCATATCATAACTCAATTTGAAACAGAATTAGTTAGGATCTCATTCAAATTTAGAAATAGAATAACTAATTGTTCTCAAATTTTATTTAATATTCTCAATTATCATACTATTATTATATTCTTGGTACTAGCAAAAAATATAATAATATTCCATCTGAATTAATATAATTATTTATTTGATCAAATCAAAATAATAATTAAATAATTTTACAGTAAAGATTAGAACACTCGTTAATGTGTGACCCCATAGGTTCAATACTAAGCGGGTAGTAAATTAGTCATACTAAATTTACTAATCAAGATTGGCGTCTAGCAACACTCCTAAACGACCTGATAGTATGAAGTAATATATTTTTACTAAGAACCTTAAAAAAACAAAGTATAATTCCTTCCATCTTGCCAGCTCTTGGTTAACCCTTAGAGTATGGTTTAATTGTCAAACTCTAACATGTTACCATTATTATAATGAATTGTAAATGACCTAAGAAACTCATTTCTTCATTCATTCAATCCCCTTGGCCAAGGTTTTATTCATATAATCATAGAGCTCAAACTCTTTATCGAGAGTTGACGGATTCCTTATTGACTAATCATTAATTCTACAAGTATTTAAATTATACCCAATACACATTCAACTAGCACCCCAGGGTATTAGGTGTACGGAATCAAAGTATAATAAATATATTGTTAATTACTATAACAGTCGCAGGTCAAATGAAACCCTATTACTATGTTCATCTTGAGAATATCCTATTGACAAATATACGGTAATTATAATCATTAGAAATTCTCAAAGTGAGTCAGTTCAATGGTCATATCTCTATATGCACCATCTATATATATAATTTAATAAATGAGATCTATTAATTTTCATCAAATGAAGACCATATATATATATATATATATATATATATATATATATATATATATATATATATATATATATATTTATTGATCTTTTCGGATTATTAATGTCTTTTTTAATAATCCTATGACCAAGAACAATTTGGATTAAATTATGAAAGATTTATCTCTCAATATTATGATCACTATCACAATAATAAATCTCTAAATTTATTCAAGGACCTTATTATATTAACATTTTAATATAATAACAATAACAAATTATTTGACACATGATTGATTGAATTGTGGTCATACTACTTATTCCCAACATTTATAACATGTATATTCTCTTATCTTATAACTTTTAAAAAATTTCTCTTTAATCCATTTTAAATTTTTTGTGTTAACTAATGTTAATTTTATCCATTTTTCAAGAAAAAATAAATTATTTTTTATAAAAATATCCTTTAACAAAAATTTTATTTTTTTATCATTAAATTTTACTTACTAAAATATCCTTTAATAAATTTTTTATTGATTAAATTATATTTTTATCAAAACTTTTAAAATAAATTAATAATTAAATTATTTTTTTAATTATTAAATTATAATTTTATCAAAATTTTTGTTAAAAATTATTTTTATATTTTATTATTAATTTTTTTAATATCAATATATATTATTTTAACATTAAATAAAAAAATATTATCGTTGTTAATATGTATAATAATTAATATATATTGATATCGAAAAATAATTTTACCAAAATTTTTTTATTTAGTATTAAAATAATATATATTGATATTAGAAAATTAATAGTAAAATATAAAAATAATTGTTAACGAAAATTGTTGAATTAAGAAATTAACTAACTCAATTGATGATGACAAATATTGATCTGATGTGTTAAACACCTAATTAGCTTTTAGTTGTTATGATTAATGTTGCAGGCCAAACTTACAACAACAGCAACCCAATAAGATAGAGTAATTAAAACAAAGATAGTTAGTGAGTTCTCTAACTAACAAATTTCAAAAATAATAAATCAAAGAATTTAGCTGGACTTGGGCCAGATGGAATATATATCCAACCCAAGTCTAAGAAGTCTCTACCAAGCTAAAACTCTCCAAAGCCAACGTTCACATAATTTGCTTCAATCAAAATCAGAAAGAAGCGAGAGAGCGTCATTTTTCTTGTTCATTTCACCAGAGAAAAAAAAAGAGAAAGGTAAAACTCAAAAGGTAGTGTCTAATCACCCAAATCAAAGTAAGTTAAGCTAAGTCAGAAGATAAAGGTGATTTATTTTCATTTGCATTCATGCAATTTACTTTTTTTACTCCTTCTCCAAATCTCTGCAACTCCAATTTGGGATAAATGAAAAAAGTATTCTCTGATAATCACTGCTGTGAATCAAAGGCTAAAATTATTTTTTGGGGACAAAGCACTTGTTCAAGGGTTTAGATTTGGGATTACCATTGAAACATTTCTCTTTGCTGATATGAGGTCTTCGCTCAAGCAAAATGATCAACTTTGAAATCCCTAATTTAGGGGTTAATTGAAAAAAGTGAAATGACAAGTCTGGAAAGCACACAACTCGAAGAGTTGACTTAGAAGAGATCAGTACAACAACTTAGAAAGATGTAAAAAATGTTAGAGTTAACGAAAAAGGTTTAAGTCCTTATATTTTTTTTCTTTCAATTGAGTCCTTTTATTACTTTTAATTTTGTAATTAAGTCTTTAATAATGTAAAAAATGTTAGAGTTAACAAAATATTCACAAATTTAAGGTATCCAAAATTAAAAATCTAATTAAATCATTGACTACATATTTTTTGAGAGAAATTACTAAAAGAACCCCTATATTAGAAATAAAGTAAGGGTTATTAAGTAAGTTAAAAAATTTGGGGAATTATCGAGGATGTGGCGGAAATTTTCACTCAGGTCCCCGTGCCTGTTTCGGGGGAATTTCGCTTCCCATTTTCATCCCACGGAGAAAATTGTCCACCATTGGAGCCCCATTCGAAAAGATTTTTGCAGAGATCCTCACCTCCTGTAAATTTTTGACACCCCTAATCAAGGCTCTCATTATTTTCAAATGGTTTTTAAAAATAAAAATTAGTTATCGACTATTTTTTATAAATATTTTTATATAAAAATTTTATTTTAAAAGTTTCATAAAATTTGAATATCAATAACTAATATAATTTAAATAAAACTTAAACCTAGGTTAAAAATATTAGAGTGTTATAAATTAAAGAAATGTAAACTTCCTTTTATAAATATTTTTTAATAAATTTTTTATTTTTGGTATTTTGAAATGTTGTAAATCCATTGAAATGAAAAGAGGAATTTTTTTTGGACATTTAAAAAGATGGTTTTTTTTTTGGTCCTGGATCTGGGCCAGTGAAACTGACCCGACCCTACACCCGGAACCCGACCTAGCCTAAGACCCACCCCGACGACCCAACTCCCATCGACCCTCCTCTCCGCTTCAATGCAAGCAAACTTTCTGGTTCACCCATGTCAACCCCTTTCGCCAGAAGTTCGAACTCTTTATGCATGGGGGCGTTGTGCAGGCCGATCGTCCTCCAAGATGTCTTCCGCTTGGACTCGCCGCACCTCCGCTTCAGATTTGCCACAGATCTCCATCGTCGCCGGTCTGCTTCTATGTCGCTCGCGACTGTACAATTGGGTCTGTCTTGAGCTTCCTGGTCTCAGGGTCAAGACGCAGCCGCATCTCCTCCTCTGCTGTGCATTCTCTTGTAAATTTGTTTGTTTGTCTGCCTCGTCTCTGCTAGCCTTTCTCCCTATGATGCTTTTGATGCTGCTGCTTCCACTAAACGGCCGATTCGAGTTCATGGGTTGCTGACGCCCTTCCCATCCAGTTTCGCTCCCGTCACCGGTTTCCGCTTCTACCCTCCCAGGTAACCCCTCTTCCCTTTGTCTCCCTTGAAAGCTGGTTGAGAATGAAACCTGGTGGTCCTGAAATCGCTTGTATTGATTATGGTGAAGGATTGCGAATCCTGCTTCTCGTCTGATGGTATTCCTTACCTGTTCAGGCGGAAAAACTGACCACTGCCTCTGAAGCTGATTCCCCGCTGCCATCGCTGCCAGTTGGTGAGCTAAAAAATTACCTTCTCGTGGAGTCCAAGTAGCTCCCACATCCGGAGCCTTTTCCAGCAGTTGGAGGATATCCCTGATGATTGCGTCTGCCTCAGCTAAGGGCGTTCTTGCCTTGATTGCTTGAACCAAAGGTAGGCAATCTGTTTCAATTATACAGTTTCTTATCTGTAAATTTTTAATTAGAATTAAAGCCTCTCTGTATGCTTGAGCTTCTGCTGCTAGTGCTGATGTTGTCTTGAATGTTGATGTTGTTCCAGTGATTATTTTGCCTTGCCAGTCTCTTGCCACCACTGCTGATGCTGCCATGCCTGTTTCCCTGTCGAAAGCTGCATCTGTGTTAACTTTCGTCCTGTTATGTGGTGGAGGCCTCCAGGTAATTCTCCTTCTCTCTCCCTTCCTGCCTTCTATATGTTTGTTGTCTCTGTTGAGTACCTTTGTTGCGTTGTGATATTCTGCTACAAGATGCTGTGAATAAATTATTGCCTTTTGTGGATTAATTTTTGTTTGCTGAAAAATGTGCTGATTTCTTTCTTTCCAAATGCACCAACAAACAAATCCCAACTTACACAAAATATTGTCCTTTTCCTTTCCTGCCTCCCTCATGATTTTGTTGATTGTGGTCATCATCCATTTTTCAAAAGATCCCACATTATAACTCGTAGGCACCATTTGTAGGCTAGATCCAAACCACACAGCTCTTGTCCATGGGCACAACAGTAAAGCATGTTCTATTGTCTCGTCTCCTTCCTGGCATATGCTACACGTGGGTGAAACTGCACTTTTGCGCTGATATAAATTCATATTCACTGGCAGAATTCCGTGAACTGCTTTCCAAAGGAACATTTTAACTTTTCCTGGCACTGGTAATTTCCAAATAGTCTTCCATACCTCTCTCAGGTTCTGACTTGTGGATGCTTTATTAAGTTTTGTCTCCTCCTTTAGGTCTTTCTCCTCCTTTGCAGCATGGTATCCAGTTCTGACTGAGTACTGTCCGTCATTTCTATACGGCCACACATAGTGATCATTTTTATTAAACAAACTAATGGGCGTTCTGGTTATCAATTCAGCCTCATTACCCTGAAAACAGTCATGAATCTTATTTAAGTCCCAGCCTTCGCCATCTTTTACCAATTCACTCACTCTTTTGTATCGATTTTCTTCGCCTCTCCTCAGCTTGTCTATTCCCACCACCCAATTATCTTCCCAAATGTCTATGCCTGCTCCACTTCCTACACTCCATCTTCCCTTCCTTCTAAGAAAATCTCTCCCCTCCAATATGCTCTTCCATATCCATGAAGCATTTCCTCCTCTCTCTGCTTCCCACAGATTGCAATTAGGGTAATAGATAGCCTTTAGAATCTGAGCCCATATAGTGTCTTCCTCATTCAGGAGTCTCCAAGCTTGCTTAGCCAAATGTGCTACGTTCTGACATTCTAAATCCTTGAACCCCAAGCCTCCATTCGATTTACTTTTGGTCATATTTGTCCAGCTCTTCCAATGAATACTTCTTTCCTTTCCGTTGTTTGTCCACCAAAATCTTGCAATTGCTGATTCAATTTTCCTACAAAATGATTTTGGGAATTGATGAGCGGATAATTTGTACGCTTTTTGGCATTGTTTTTAGTATGTTTTTAGTATAATTAGTTAAGTTTTTAGTATATTTTTATTAGTTTTTAGCTAAAATTCACTTTTCTGGACTTTACTATGAGTTTGTGTTTTTCTGTGATTTCAGGTATTTTCTGACTGAAATTGAAGGTTCTGAGCAAAAATCTGATTCAGATACTGAAAAGGACTACAGATGCTGTTGGATTCTGACCTCCCTGTACTCAAAGTGTATTTTCTGGAGCTACAGAAGCCCAATTGGCGCGCTCTCAACGGCATTGGAAAGTAGACATCCTGGGCTTTCCAGCAATATATGATAGTCCATACTTTGCCCAAGATTTGATGGCCCAAACCGGCATAGCAATTCGGCCTCAGAAATTCCAGCGTTAAACGCCGGAACTGGCATAAAACTTGGAGTTAAACGCCCAAACTGGCATAAAAGCTGGCGTTTAACTCCAGAAAAGGTCTCTACACGAAAATACTTCATTGCTCAGCCCAAGCACACACCAAGTGGGCCCGGAAGTGGATTTTTCTGTCATTTACTCATTTCTGTAAACCTTAGGATACTAGTTTACTATTAATAGGATCTTTTGACATTGTATCTGTACCTCATGACATTTTTACACGTTTCATTGTATACTTTCCACAGCATGAGTCTCTAAACCCCATGGTTGGGGGTGGGGAGCTCTGCTGTGTCTTGATGGATTAATGCAATTACTACTGTTTCATATTCAATCATGCTTGCTTCCATTCTAAGATATCACTTGTTCTTGATCCGGATGAATGTGATGATCTGTGACACTCATCATATTCTCAACTATGAACGTGTGCCTGACAACCACCTCCGTTCTACTTTAGATTGAGTAGATATCTCTTGGATTCCTTAACTAGAATCTTCGTGGTATAAGCTAGAACTGATGGCGGCATTCAAGAGAATCCGGAAGGTCTAAACCTTGTCTGTGGTATTCTGAGTAGGATTCAATGACTGAATGACTGTGACGTGCTTCAAACTCCTAGCAGGCGGGGCGTTAGTGACAGACGCAAAAGGATCGATGGATTCTATTCCGGCCTGACCGAGAACCGATAGCTGATTAGCCATGCTGTGACAGAGCATAGGAACATTTTCACTGAGAGGATGGGAGGTAGCCACTGACAACGATGAAACCCTACATACAGCTTGCCATGGAAGGAGTCTTGCGTGTTTGATGAAGAAGACAGTAGGAAAGCAGAGATTCAGAAGATTGAGCATCTCCAAAACCTCAACCTATTCTCCATTACTGCTGAACAAGTAACCATTTCATGTTCTTTTGCTTTTCACAATCAATCCTGATAATTTCTGATATCCTGACTAAGATTTACAAGATAACCATAGCTTGCTTCAAGCCGACAATCTCCGTGGGATCGACCCTTGCTCACGCAAGGTATTACTTGGACGACCCAGTGCACTTGCTGGTTAGTTGTGCGGGATTGCAAAAGTGTTATTGCAATTTCGTGCACCAGGAATTTTATCACGTTCATTGCGTAGACTGGAATTGCCTGTATAACTGCCTTTATCAAAACCTCCTTTCTCGCTTGGTTTAAAAGTTTCTCTTTCCAACCTTGCATTTTGTTTAGAATCTTCTCATGTATCCACTCCAGCGCCTTGTTCTTGGATCTTCCCCATCTTGCTGGTAGCCCAAGGTACCTTCCCAGATCTTCCCATGACTCCATTCCTGTGATCTCTTCAATGTTCACCTTCTTTTGGATAGAAACCTGACTTCCAAAAATCAGTCCGGATTTCTCTGTATTAATTCTTTGTCCTGATGCCTCCGTATATTTGTTAATGATCTGGATTAGTTGATATATCTCTTCTTCTTGAGCGCCTGCAAAAATAATACAATCATCAGCGAAAAGTAGATGAGTTATAACCGGCGCAGTTGGAGCTAACCTTATTCCTGAAATAAGGTTATCCCTTAACGCCTTTTCCATAAGAACAGTAAAACTTTTTGCTGCCAAAATAAAAAGATAGGGTGATAGAGGATCTCCCTGTCTGAGACCTCTTTGAGGGTAGATCTTGGTTGTCAATTTTCCATTAATTTTAAATCTATAAGTAGCACTCCTCACGCAGCTCATTATCAACTTCACCCATTCTTGACTAAAACCAAACTTTTCCATAACTTTTTGCAGAAAATTCCATTCCAATCTATCGTATGCCTTGTTCATATCCAACTTAATGGCTATGTCATTGCTTCCGTAATTTCCTCTCCTATTTAGCTTATGAAACACTTCCTGAACCACTATTATATTATCTTGTATAAGTCTTCCTTTTGTAAAAGCACTCTGAACCGGAGATATGATGACATCTAGCACTTTCCTTAACCTTCCAACCAAGACCCTAGTCAGAATTTTATATATGAAATTGCAACAGCTGATAGGTCTGAGTTGATTCAGGCTTTCCGGTTGAGTCACTTTGGGAATCAAAACCACTGTTGTTTCTCCTAAGTCCCCTGGTAAGCTGCCATCTTCAAAAATCTGTCTCACCACACCACATACTTCTTTTTTCAGAATATCCCAATGCTGTTGGAAGAACAGTCCATTAAAACCATCTGGCCCCGGAGCTTTTAAGCTTCCCATGCTAAAGACAGCTTCCTCAATTTCCTCGTCATTGATCTTTGCCATAAGCTCATCATTCATCTCTCTAGTTACTCTGGTTGGAATATCACTTATGCATTCTTCCAGCTTCCTAACCCCTTCAGAAGTAAACAACTTGGTAAAATGTGTTTCTACTAATCTCATAATGTCTACTTCTCCTTGTATCCAGTGCCCTGCCTCATCTTTCAATTTATCAATTCTGTTCTTCATTCTTCTCTGTATGGTTGTTGCATGAAAAAATGCTGTATTTTTGTCGCCCCATTTTATCTATTTCAACCTTGATCTTTGCCCCCAATATTTTTCTTCTTGTTTCCAAAGATTTGATATTTGGTTCTTCAGCTCTCTTTCCCTTTTTTGATCTCCATCCTTCATATCTCCCTTTTGTATTTGTTGTAGCTCACTTTTCTTTCTTTCTATTTCTTTATCTGCTCTCTTGAATTTTCTTCTGCTCCACTCCAATAGCTCCCTTTTGCATCTGCTTCTCTTACTAGTGAACTGGTTCCAACAGTTTCTGTTCCCATCGTCTTGCTGCCAGCTCCTCCTAATTACTTCTTTACACTCCTCGTGCTCTGTCCAAAAAGCCTCAAACCTGAAATCTTTTTTAATCCGAACTCTCGGTTGTGTTTCCAAAATTAAGGCACAATGGTCCGAACTTATAGCCGGTGCAGCTTTTAGAATCACATTCTGATGTATATGCAGCCATTTCCAATTTACTAACACTCTATCTAATCTTTCCCTAGTGATAAAGTTATTTCTAGAATTGCTATACCAAGTGTATTTGTTTCCTTTAAGATCAATATCTATTAAACCATTATCATCTACAAAACTCCTAAAAGTGTCTAAGTAAATTTTTGGTTGTGGATGCAAGCCTACCTTTTCGTCTTGACTTAGAATATCATTAAAGTCCCCCAAATATGCTTGAGGTTCTTCCCTGCTCCTATTACTTACCGTTAGCTCTTGCCAAAGTTTCCTTCGCCTTTGGAAGACTGGGTTACCATACACAAAAACTCCCTGCCATTTCAAACCATTATTTATGTTAATACTTGCTTTTATATAGTTATCACACCACTCATAAACATCAATATTAGTATTAGATTTCCATAACAAACATAGTCCACCGGACAAGCCCCGGGATTCTACGCAAAAAGACTTTTCGAAGTTTAGCCTTCTTCTAATCCTATTCATTTTTTCTTTACTGGCCCTAGTCTCCATTAAAAATACTATATGCGGCTTAACCTCTTTACATAGATTATACAATTCAGAAATTGTCGGGGCAGCCGCTATTCCCCGACAATTCCAGCTGATTATACTCATGGCTGAGGTTGGGGCATGTTAAGGCCCGCCTCCTCAACCATTTGTGTTCCCTTAATCTGACCAGAGACATGCTTAGTTAACTGATACTCCCCTGTGCCTAGAGCAGTGATGCTATTCTTTCCTTTCTTCAGTTCCCTAACCTCTTGCTCCTCCTTCCATCCTGTGTATGTAAGCAGTGGGATCTGTTCGTTCTCTCTTTTCCTTTTCAAGTTCAGCTTCAATTCCAACTTCTTGGCTAGTCCCGTTTCCCAATCCGTCTGTGCTTCCATTCCATTATCTTCATCTTCATCACTTGCTAACTCTACATAGTAGACGTTCTCACCTTGCTTGAAATGCTGGCTCACAATTTCTTGATCTCCATTTAGGGCTTCCTTGTAAAGTTTACTTAATGTATTCTCCTCTGTCTCGCCCTTCAGCCCATCTTGATCTTCCTTTCCCTCTGTTCTGACTTCATACGCTTGTTTGCCCTTCATTCTGGCTAGCATAAGTCTCTTTAATTCCTGGCCCATGGTTTCTCTATCTTTTTTTTCCGGACCCATCTTCCCCTCCTTGATATTATAGCTGTTCACTTCTTCTTCTTCAATAATATAATTTTTTTGTCCACTTCCTCCAACATATCTTGTTTGCATTTGTAATGCCCCTATGTTGGGCCCAATATCCCCTTTTTGTCCGTTTCCTCCTGATTTTTGCACTTCATACCCCCTCTCTCCTATCTGGGCCTTTTTGTTTTTGGCCCATTCGTTTTTCCTCTCTCTTATCTCCTTGATGATATTGTTGAGTTTATAGGCTGCTCCTAGGTCACTCTGCGTATTTCTCTCTTCCTGAAAATCAGGGATTTTTGGTACTTCTTCTACCTGCTCCTCTGCCTCAACCATCTCTTCTTCTCTCCTCATTTGGTTTTCCCAGACGCTTTCCTCCCGGATTTTCTGCTGCAGGACCCGCTCCACCCTAATCCTACTTTCCTCAGAGCTTTGATCTTCACCACTCTCTCTGTTAGGGTTTAGTTGCTCACGCGCCTACTCCTCCCCTTCCCTTCTCCATCCTTGTTGTGTTGAAGAGCCTCCTCCCATGGTTGGACCAGGTCTTCCCTGGCTTACTCCCAGTCCCGGTGAGTATTTTTTCTTTGTTGGATCTCAACATGCCATGGCTGTTGGGTTCTTGCATGTTTTCTTCTCATGCCCTAAAATTCCACAGTTAAAGCAATAGCTATCCGGCAGTCTCTCGTACTTGAAAAAAACCCACAGTGGTGGCAGCTTCTCTCTATCTAACCAGAAACCTGTAGGAAGTGCTTTGGTGATGTTGATACTAACCCTGATTCTCAAGTACGGTCTCCTAAGGACTCCATCCGATCTTGGATCTTCAGCCTCTGTCAACACTCCTAACATTTCGCCGATCAGAATCCCTGTCTCTTTATCCATGAAGTCATGTGGTATGCCATGCACTTGAATCCAAAACTCCATGAAGTCATGATCAACTTCAAAAACTGATTCACCCTATGATATTTTGAGCTCAAATTCAGAGATCATTATAATGTAATTGAGATTTAAGAGATCAAATTGATAAAAAAACTTGAATATGAGAAATGAAAAGTTAGTGAGGTATTCATCAACTAAGTCCAATGATTTCTCCTCTATCCATAAATTTTATGTCAAAAAAAATCCATAAATTATTCATGCGTCATTAGTTCACAATGATAATAACTAGTAAGAATCTATTTGTAACTGAAGGTTAGATAACCAATAAGCTAGTATACCATCCCAATATGAAGCTATAGTTCTCTATAATTTGGCGAGCAAAACAAAGTTGACATTAATAACTCTCTCCTGAATCTTGATGAAAATTAAAAAAAAAAGACTGCAATATTACAAATTATATCGAAGCATCTTGGTCAATCCAAGACCACTTTGTGTTTAGAGGCGATTTGGAAACTTCAAAAATATATTGTTTTAGTTTTTAATTTATAAAAAGTAGTAGTATTAATGTCGGGTGTAATTTTCAAAATCAAATTACAATCTTTTAAGAAGCTATTTAAAAATTTATAAAGAAAAAAAAAAAGACCTTTCTCATAATACGACTACTTTTTATCACATTTTTATAAAATAAACACTTTTAAAATTAAAAACTCACAAATAACTTATTTATAAGCTACTTTTAATATAATATTTATTATTTAAGCTATTTTTTAAAAAATAGTTTAATTAAACTATTTATCCAAACTGAGCCTTAATCTAATAAGATATAAACACAAGTTGATAGTGCTAAAAATTCTAATCAAGAGGAAAATTTTAACTAAAATTCGGTAAGGTGTAACTTTTGCCTTGTTAATATACTGTTGATTTAAGATTTGCCTTATAAAAGCCAAGATTTAAAGTAGGAAAATGTCCACTGATAATATCGATTTTTTTTTTAAAAAATCATTAACTTCACAAGTGACGTTCGCTTATGGTTCGACCCACTTCTATAGAAGATATTATCAATCAAGCACTCTTCATAACAATATTACACGTGACAATTAACTATCAGATTGTCTCATAATTAACATTAGCAAACCATTTAATAATTTGTTCATATTTTGCTAAAACATATGCAGTATATATGTTACAAATTTTTAAGTAATTCTTCCTAAATTAACGTGGTTCTAAAATGGACATACTTAATTCATTAGTAGAAAGTAAATTACTCTTATTTGGTAAAGAATATTCTCGAACAAAAAGGGCTGGTTGTTTTGGCTGAGGCAAGCAAATTTCACTACCTAACATCATAACCACAGATGACATGCTTGGTCTCTCATGTGGATTCTGTTGGAGACACAGAAAACTAATTTGAATGCATCGCAATGCTTCAGAGCCATTGCAAGTTTTCTTTAGGTCTTCACTAATCAAGTCTAAAGGCCTCCCTTCTATCCACAAATTCCATGCCTAAAAAAAAAAATCAAATTAAGAATCAATAATATCATTAATTCACAATGCACAGTAAGAATAGAAATAATAACAATATATGTTGTGCTTACGTATCCAGTAAGGTTTGTATTTTCTTTTTCATGTCCTCCTGTGTTTTTCTTTCCTGATACTATCTCCAACAAGAGAACACCGAAGCTATAAACGTCTGATTTTACTGAGAAGTTTCCATCAATTGCATATTCCGGTGCTATATATCCACTAATTTAATAATATATGATTAAAATGAGAAGCAGTTTACATAATAGCTAAACTACATGTTAGAAATCAAGAAATGTTGAGTATCCTTACTATGTTCCAACAATGCGATGCGTAATTTCTGCAGTCTTGTCTTCTCCCAAGATTCTAGCTAAACCGAAATCTGAGATCTTTGGATTCATCTTATGGTCAAGTAAAACATTACTTGCTTTGAGATCTCTATGAATAATTCTAAGTCTTGAATCTTGGTGAAGATAAAGAAGGCCTCTCGCTATCCCACATATTATATCGAATCTTGTAGGCCAATCCAAAAGCATTCTTTGTGTTTGATCTACTAATATGTACATGCAAGATAATATTTGCCACATTCAAAGTAAGAAGTTTTACAAATACTATTAAACAATTTCAGATATGCATCTAAAAAATTTAGTGTTCATACCAAATATAAAGAAATCCAAACTCTTATTAGGCATGTATTCATATATAAGTAATTTCTCTTCATTCTGAATGCAATATCCTTTTAGTTTGACAAGATTACGATGCTGAAGTTTAGCAATCAATGCAATTTCATTCTTAAATTCCTCGGCCCCTTGTCCAGAACCAGTTGAAAGCCTCTTAACTGCTTTGTCCATTTTCCAATGTTCCCTGCCATTTATCAATTGCAATTTAGCCTGAAAATTTTCATTTTCTATTCTAAGATTCTTACAAAAGTAGCTTAATATGTCTATTACCATGAAGACAGGTCCAAAACCACCTTCTCCAAGCTTGTTTTTATCAGAAAAGTTATCTGTGGAGGAAGCTATAACTGATAGGTCATAGAATTGAACCTCTGTGTCTTCCTCGGAATGATCCACGAATGCTACAATAGCCTCTACATTATCTTAAGACAAGTTAATAGTTACTCTTAATTATGATTCAATAATTTAGTTATTGCTAAAAAAATTAGATAATTCTTGCCTTTCAGAATGGCCCTTTTTCTTCTTTTCCATATCAGACACAAAGCTAAGAGAAGGCCACATAATACGCCAATTGTGACTCCAACTGCAACTCCAATTTTGACCTTGCCTCGGTTGTTTGTCTCTTCTTTAATGTCACAATACAAACATAGTTTAAACCATGTAGCATAATTTAGGATTAAAGAAAGATTAAGAGCAGTTTAAGGCTAAGTAAATGCATTACATACCTAACTCTGAAGCAGGAACTCTAATATAAAGATCTTGGCCTGCATCTGGTAGAATCCTCAAGTCATTAAGATCACCAAACCACAAAGCACAACCACTACCTTCACCTCTAATATCCGAATTCGCATAAGCAACACAAGAACAATTTCTCAAGCATTTGTCTCTGCAGTCAACAAGGTTCATGCTCTGATTCAAGTACCAACAATTCTCAGTGTCCGGTACTTTCATCTTCTCATACTTAACAAACTCATCGCTTTCACATTTTAGCGGCTTGTCGCGCAAGCAACCTCCTGCGCTGTTAGGCCTGAACCCTCTCAAACAAGCACAAGCATCAACTGCGGACGTGTTCCAATCACAATTGGAATTAGGACCACAAACACTATATCGCTCGCAAGAGTCTCTTGGCAGGGAAACATAGACCTGCCATTGTTGGTCAGAATCAATCCAAACAAAATACAGACGCTTGTAGGTGGCTTGATCCAACACCATCCTCACAGGAACAGAGTTGTTATCAAGGTGGAATGCGAAGTAGACTTCATCCTCGTTGGAGACAAAAAGTAAGCTGAAAAATGCTTGGCGCTTTATGGTTGGTTTGCTACCATAACCCACTCCAATCCATGGTCCAGAGTTGAACTGTTTCATTGATCCTATTCTCTGCATTGGTTCTGGCCACTTAGTCACATCCATTCCCCAATTTAACGTTCCTGGCGAAGGATCTTTGTTATTCTTCCACGCAGTTACGCGCCTATCGAAACCAGTCTTCAAATCCTTACCAAGCTTCATCCCTGGCAAGAGTGTATCACCAGGGTAATCAAAGCTTTGCCATAGATAATTCTTTTCTTCCGTCAGAACAAGGTTCCCTGAATCCAAGAGCTGCAGGATTGGATTCTTGGGTTGTCTTGATACGCTCACAGACCATAGAACAGTGTTGTTGTCTTGACTAAGGAGTAGTGTGTTCTCTGTTGTGTTGTTTATGATGAATAGAAGAGAGTTGGGTTTGGTGGCGGGTTTTTCGCGGTTTGCGACCCATACAATGGTTTGACCTGGGATATTTTTGTACCATATGCCAAGGTAATAACGGTTGGTGGAATTATCAAGAGTGAAGAAACCAAGCTCAAATTGTCCGGTCTTGGAAACTAAGGTCTGGTTTTTACTTAGAGAGTGGAAGTGAGTGATGGTATCAGTTTCTGCAATTGTTTGGGAGATTTGAAAGAGAAGAAGGTAGAAACTGATAATTGGTATAATAGTAATAATGAAGTTTCCCATTGTGATGGCCCCTTTAATTTGCGAGGGTGCTCAAAAGAGAAAATATAACATATACCGTTAATCACAAAATGATTTGACATATGATATTTCTTCAACACATATATTTCAACAATGATTTCTTCGACGTATTAATTCTTAGTGTTGCTGTTGTTTACTGGTTATTAAAGTCAATGCTAACAGAGGTGATTGCGTATACGGATTGATTACTCTTGGGTCTCCTGTGAGTCTACGACCTTGACTACAGTTCACAAATCAAAATTGTCACGACAAATTATGCTATTTCATTCTAGTTTAGAAATGAAACAAGTTTTTAGTGGTTAGATATTTAGTATAATTCAATTCTGATGCATAGAAAAGGTCATATACTTAAATTCATTGGTTTTTTTTTTTAAAACCATCACAATTTAAGTAGCGGTTGTTTCACTAAGACTACAAGATTGAAACTTAATATTGTGTTTGGTTATCAGAGATTGTCTGAGGATACAAAATTTCAACCCTTTCAATATTTTCTAAAAATGAAGACTATGGGGATTGAAATTTTTTGAGATAAAAACTGAAATTTTAATAACATTTCTTTTAAAAAATATCTTCATTTAACTTTTCAAATTTTAAATATACTTATCAATCTCCATATTTATATTAAACTAAATATAATTCAGCCAATATATTTTATACCAAACATAATACAGAAACTTAATTTAATCGTTGTCCATGAGTCTGTCTCTCAATCTTAGGCTCAGTTTCAATCTCAAACTCAGTTTCAATCTCAGTTTCAGTCTCTCTTCTAAACGTAATCATATAATTTTTTTATTAATGAAAGTTTTAAATTAGTGTTGTGAACTTTTCGCAGAATAATTCAATTTTCTTCAATTTCTTTTGTTTCACAGTGGCATATTATTCATAATAGTTTCAAAATAGTGATAAATCCAAGAATAATTTTTGAGAAAATTTTACCCTAATAAAATCCACGTTGACTTAGAAAAGAAAAAAAAAATCTTTCATATAATTTTTGTTACCGAGCTTCCATCTCTGTAATGCTTAATTCGTTTTTACAAGTACTGGAACTTGAACCATCAAAAGGTTCACAAAAGAAAAATGTAGGAGCTTTGGGTTGAGGCAAATCAACTTGGCTTCCCAACATTAAAACCACAGAAGACATTGTTGGCCTATCATGTGGATATTGCTGTGCACATAGCAGGCCAATGTGAATACAACGTTGTACTTCACTCAAATTCCATGAATCTTTGAGGCATTCATCCACCAACTCCAGTGACCTTCCTTGCTTCCATAAATCCCACGCCTATATTAAACACACATATATCAACCGTGTTATTTATTCCATTCATCAGTTAAGAATATTAAACTTAAAATTGCAACACACTTACGTTTTCATACAAGCTTTCATCATTGTCACTTGCATAAAATAATCTTCTATTTCTCTTTCCAGATACTATCTCAAGTAATAAAATGCCAAAGCTAAAGACGTCAGATTTTATCGAAAACAGTCCATTAACAGCATATTCTGGAGCCATGTATCCGCTAGAAATATATATCAAAAAAGATAATTAGAACAATAATATTACTAATAGGAGTATCTTCTTATTGTGATTCAAAGAGAAAAAATATAATTAAATATGGATATAACTTACAAAGTTCCGACAATTCTCCTTGTATTTGCTTTACTTTCATCACCTCCAAAAGTTCTAGCCAGACCAAAATCTGATATTTTGGGTTCCATCTTGGTGTCTAATAAAATATTACTTGTTTTAAGATCTCTATGTATAATTCTTAACCTTGAATCTTGATGAAGATACAATAAGCCTTTAGCAATTCCACTAATAATGTTAAAGCGCTTGGACCAATCTAAAGTACTCCTTCGTTCTTGATCTGTCATAACATGCAACAGTATTGTAGTAAGTAAAATATCATCATAAAGGAGTTACAAGTCTACTAACAAAAGATTTAGCTAACAAAAGTATTTTAATGGATACAAACCAAAAATAAAATAGTCCAAGCTTTTATTAGGCATGTATTCATATATTAGTAATTTCTCCTCTTCTTGAATGCAACATCCGAAAAGCTTTACAAGATTACGGTGTTGAAGTCTAGCTATCAGCTTTACTTCGGTTTTAAATTCATTTAAACCCTGTCCAGAACTACTTGAAAGCCTCTTGACAGCAATTTGTTGTCCATCTTCTAATATACCCTAAATAACAATACATCAAAAGTAAAATTTCTTATTAATTGTTCTTTAAAACATAATTTAGGAGCATATCTAAAAAACTAACCTTGTATACAGGTCCAAAACCACCTTCTCCAAGTTTATTGTTGGGGGAGAAATTATTAGTGGCCATTGCTATTGTTGATAGATCAAATAATGGAAGCCCCATATCTTCCTTTTGTACATTGGTGTGATGAGTAACAAGCTCGTCAATTCTTAAACGTTCCAATGCTATGTATTAAGGAAATAAAAGAGGACAATTAGAGTGTATTTGGGAATGCCACTAACAGTGTATCCTCTAAGAAAATTGATAAAAAAAAATGGTAATTCAATTTAGGCAATGAAGTGAGCAGCATGTCCATTGTTCACATTATATTAAGATCAATGTATGTACCTTTTGATGCTATTTTTTTCCTAAGCATGTACCATGAAGCGATGATTATCATGGAAATCACAATAGTGCTCCCGACAACTATTCCAACCACCGCTCCCTCCTTTCGTCCATGTTTTCTCCCTTCTGACTTCTCTGCATCATTCTAAATACGATAATACTAGAAAGACAATAACATAAAGTTATTTTATTTAATATAAATATAACATATTACATCTAGCTAATAAACTTTTTAAAATGAATAATCGACCAACAAAATTAGATAGTTCATGAGAAAAGATCAAAAGAAAGAAAAGAAAAATTTAAAAATAAAGTGGAATATTAGTTGATTATTTTTTGTTCATAAACCATAATTAAAAAGAAGACAACGCAGTACCTGGTTCCTCTGAAACTGCCATTCGAATATAAAGATCTTGTCCACCTTGTTTGACCAACCTAACATCAAACAAATCACCATTCCACAATTTGCATCCACCCAAAATTACGTTATACGCCATACAAGAACAGTTGCTCTTGCATTTTCCCATGCAATCCTGTTGGTTGGACAAAGAATAACCACCACTTGGTTCTTTAAGAGAAGAATATCTAACAAACACATCAGTGCTACAATTCAAAGGTTTGTTTCTCACACATCCCTGTGTGAAGTTCAAGTAATAAGCATAATCAGTTGGGGACTTAGGTGTGAAACCATCCAAGCAAACACAAGTTTTTGCCTCATCGCAGTTCCCATTTGGTCCACACACTCTACTGTATTGGTCACATATGGTGGTGCTATCATTTTTATTTAACCCAGAAGATGAAGAATTAGAGGAAGAAGCTTCCACAAACATGTAGGTGTAGGAAACAAGAACAAGAAAAATAATAAAAAGATTTTCCATCAAGTGTAATTGTTACGGTGCTTTTTTCAACCTTTTGGAAATAATCATATACAGGGCCAAAATATCAAGAAAAAGTTCCAAATTGAACATAAACCAGGCATACTAAACAGTTTTATATTCTATCTATCTATCTATCTATGTCTGGCCTTAAAGTCAAACCGACGTTATTTGATGTTGACTAATTTCATTGACGTATTCAAATTAAACTATATTTGTTTGTTTACACATATTGTTATGATTGGTCCATGAAATTCATTTCATCTAATATTTTATTTTCCTTTATTTTCAACTTACGCCATTCACATGCATGCTTACAATTGGCACTAAATTTATAATCCCCTCCACTCTTGTTAATAATTACATGACTGAAGAAGAGTACACCTGATCAAGACTCATTCTTGGTGATTAATTAACCTATAATCTTTTGGGTTCAAGATGGTTAAGGACCATTTGAAAAGTTTTAAAAATAATTTTTTTGAGCTTTTTATTATGAAAAATAGTAATATTAATGTCTGGTGTAATTTTTAAAAAATTATTTAAGAATTTATAAAAAAAATTAAAAAAAATTACTTTTTTCATAATAAAAAACTTTTTATCATATTTCTTTTAAAATAAGTATTTTTAGAATTAAAAATCTAAATATAAAATAACTTATTTATAAATTATTTTTAATATGGATATTTATTGTTTAAACTATTTATCCAAACTGAACCTTAAATGTAAAAAGAAGCTTGTATTGACTTGTAAAGATGATCAAGACTGAACCTTAGCTTATTGGATCAAATTAGTGAGTAACTTTCTTCATCCATTTCAACGTTTTTCTTTTATTTCTCCTTTTTTCAAATTAATTAAATTTCAATTTTATACCATAAATTTAGTTGTTGAAAAACATACATAGTACTTGCATTAATTTGGGGGTGGTGGTTGAGGCAATACATAAGACGTTGATAGTTTTACAATCGGTTATTTAAGAAGATTGAACGAGTAAGAATATACCAATACATAGAAGAAACGTAGAAAGCTTGGTAAGAATTTTTAAATCTTTATTTGTTAGTAGGATCCGAATAGTGGTGAAAGTGGGGTAACATAGTGCCAAGAGTGTGAATTTTCCATTGAAATGGTGGTAAAAGAAAGTTTAGTGATTGGAAAATTCATAGTTCAAAGTTAGACCAACTCTATTTGACTCTTATGTGTATATGCTATTAATTGTTCTAAAAGTAAATAGAATAATGTTCTGGAGTGGGGACTGTAAAATCATTATGAGAGGAGATATTATAATTTGGGATAAATATTCTATTCTTATCTAGGAATTGGTATATTAGGATGATGTATTTTCTTATCCCCATGACGATACCAAAAAAGCAAATGAGTATCTATACTATGGTTTTCCATTTCAAAGTTTGATTTTGTATAATTATTTTGGCACGTTTGTACTTTGTATGAAATTGCCGTCCTTGATTAAGTCCTTGGATTGCATTAATTGAACTTGCAAATTTTATATTATATTAAATTCCTTGATTTTGCATTTCTTCAAAGATGCTAAGAACTTCAGATTATAATTAAACTGAGGTTTCTAACGAGGTTTCTAACGTTTCAATTGCAATTAATCTTACGTTTGATTATAACTAGATTTTGTAATATGATTTGAAGTATGTTTAATTATTATCCAATTATAGTCTGAATTTAAACTTTGATTTGGATTTTAGATTTTAATTATTACTTTTGTTATATTTGATTATACAATTATCTATGTGTTTATTAAAATTAATTATTAAATTTTCATTAATATAAAATACATGTTAAAAATAAATTAAATAACGCATATATTTATACACAATATATTAATGCTTTTTTTTAAAAATAAAATAAAAAAATTTATATTTTTCCAAACACTATTTTTGAACTTTAATTCCTCAAATAAGATTTTTTTGTTTAGATCAAGTTCGTTGCAGGCGAACTCTACAAATTATAGAGTTCGCCTTACCCCGGCGAACTCCCTTCAAATAATTTAAAAAACACGTTTTTAATTCATTTTAATACATTATCGTTATTTCCAAATAGTATATAGATCTACAAATAATATATAAGAGTACACAAAAATACACAGACAACAAACATGGCTTTTTCAAGAATTTTTTTAATTATAAATTAAAAAAATAAGCAATATTTAACAATGACAACCATTATCATCGTCTCTAGAAATACACAGAAATACCAGAATAAGCCATATTTAACAAGGATTTTTTTAATTATAAATCGTATTTTATTTTGAAATAAATTTTATAAAATACAACTTATAATTAAAAAAATCTGTTAAATATGGCTTATTCTTGTGTACTTGTATATTTCTGGAGACGATGATAATGGTTGTCATTGTTAAATATGGCTTTTTTTTTAATTTATAATTAAAAAAATCTTTGAAGAAGTCATGTTTGTTGTTGGTGTATTTTTGTGTATTCCTATATACTATTTGCAAATCTATATACTATTTAGAGATGATGAAAATGGATTAAAATTGATTAAAAACGTATTTTTTAAAATATTTGAAGAGAGTTCGCATAATTATTATAGAGTTCGTTGGGGGTGCGGCAAACTTGTTCTAAAAAAAATAGTATTTGAAAAATTAAAGTTTAAAAATGGTGTTTGGAGAAATATGAATTTTTTTAATTTTATTTCTAAAAAAATCCTTGATTTTGGTGTAAGAATAGTATTTTTGTTAATTATAATTTGATTAAACAATGTACATTTTTTTGGGCATGTAGGACAATTTCTATAATTTTAGAGTTTATCTTATCCTTTGGCGAACTTCAATACGCTTCTTCATAAATATTAGATTATGTGAGGAAGAAAAGTTGGAAGGTTAACACTAGCAACTATTACCAAATAAGATATTGACAAAGAAATTGATGTTCAAATAGTCTTGCTCATCACAATCATCAACACTGAAATAAAGATCCTTAAGTTTGAAAAATCCTAGGAAACGCTAGAAAACTCTAAAATACGCTAGAAAATCCTAGCTGGAAGATCGTAGAAAATCTTAAAAAATTATAGTAAATTTAAAAAATACGATTTTTTTAAGATGTTTAGAATTTTTTATGATTTTTTAGAATTTTTTAGGATGTGCTTGTGGTGTTTTCTGTGCTAAGTTAAGATTGAGGACAAAACACTAAGAGTCACAGTCAAGCTTAAGGTGCAAAGCACAAAAGACTTTTGTAGGTCCCTCTTTCAAACAAAGTTAATTTTAAAGAGTTTACTAAGGAGAACAAGGAAGTTTATAAAAGCTTCCAAAGAAAAACAGTGAAGCAACCAATGATAATGATTTATCTGATGAAAAAAATCATAAATTTTGCTCTATTTTCAAATTGTAAGCCGTTGAACTTTGAAAAAGCTTCTAGAAACAACAATTGGAAAAAAGTAATGGATGAGGAGATTCATGCCATTAAAAAGAATGACATATGGGAGCTGATAGATTTACAAAATTAAGTACAAACTCAATAGGAATAAGTCATTTTTTTTGGGAAATAGTGATTTTTTAATTTATAATTAAAAAAAATCCTTGTTAATAAATATAACTTATTCCTGTGTATCTTTGTATTTCTGAAGACGATGATAATGGTTGTCATTGGTGTCGGCGATATTGAAGAAGCTATACAATATTGAAGAAGCTATATTTATTGTTGGCGTACTTTTGTATATTCCTATATACTATTGAAAAATATGATAATAGCTTAAAAATTAGAATTTTCAAAAATTTGGATGAAGTTCGCTGGGAGTGCGATAAACTCTATAAAATTACATAAGTTCGTCGGGTCGGACGAACTCACTCTAAAAAAAATTTCATTCCTGATATTAAAGTTGAAATATTAAATTTGGTGAAATAACAATTTTTTTAACTTTTTTTTTAAAAATTCCTATTTAATTATAATTTAATTATATAACATTGAACTTTAATTTAGATTTTTAAATTTGATTATTATTTTAAATGTGTTTGATTATAACTGAATTTTGTAAATGGTTTGAAATATGTATGATTATAATCTAATTATAACATGAGTTTAAACTTTGATTTAAATTCTTGAATTTGATTGTTACCTTAAACACATTTGATTATAATCAGATTTTGTAATATAATTTGGAGCGTGTTTAAAATTATAATTAAGGACATCCAATTCTAAAATAATTTGTCTAAAAACACTAGAATTTAGGGTGATTTCGACAATAATCAAACATAATGGTGTATAATTAAACATAAAATCAATCAAATTATTATAGTAACAACAATTTATAACCAAATTATTATACATACTCAAAGTTTAAGTTTGTGTTTTTTCAACCTCACATATAGTATTAGTAGTCTTAACATACAAGAACGGTGTAATTAATACATAAATCTCATTGCATAGGAATATAAGCTAACTTAAGAGTAACAAATATTAAATAACTTGAATCAATCAAATATTGTTCCGAAAATTAATCATACAGCAATATACTGATAACCTAAAACAAAAAAGTAACAAACTAGCACTAACAACCATAAAAAAGAAGCCAACCTCCTATAATATTTGATTAGTGTAATTAGATATCTTTTAAATATTATTTTTTATTCAATTTTTAAAAAAAAAATAAATATTTTTTTATTTTTTGACCAATTAATACATAAAAGGGATATTTAAATTAATTAAATAATAATAAATTTTTAAAAAAATTGACTAAAGACTAAAAATTAAAGGACATCAAGCATTTCTCATATTTAATATAAATAACTCTTTTAATGTAGCTATTGAAATGACATTATCAAGTTTAGTTTAACTTGAAATGCCTCAAAATCAAATTCTTAACATTAATGTTGAGTCTGTACTAATTTGAATTCAGAAAGCATATATTCATTCACCATAACTAACTAAAATTTATATATTATAAATATAAATTTTAGTATTAGAAATTATCGATATAGTTGTCAGAACTGAATCGGTAATCGAACTAGTAAGGTTATTGGGTTATTAGTTCAACCGGTGGATCATTGGTCAAACCGGTTAACTCGATATAATTAAATAATTATATAAAATTTAATTATTTTTTTATTATTAGCATTTTTATTTTTATTTATATAAAAATAATTATCATATCTAAATTTTAATACTTTATTAATTAGTTTATATTTATTTTATTATTATATTATTATAGGTGAAAACTCACATACAGTTGTTTTTCTGTGAAGTTGATATTTATGAACCGGTAGATGATTTAACGAGTTTAACTAAATATCATCTAGCGATTTTCAACTATCAACTTTAAATGAAGACAAAAAACAAAATAATATATTGAAAAAATAATATTAATAGATATCATATAATCATAAAAAAAATTGTGATTAATTAATTTTTTTTGTTTATCTTTTTAATTTGTATATATTTAATAAAATTATAGTTAAATAAAATGTAATTGATTTAAAAATGAGTGACTTTAAAATTAAAATAAATTGAATATAAGTGAAAAGAAAGATTGCTATATGTATTATAATTTGTATATAAATTAATGAGAATCACTATAGCTTGGTAGTACAAGCATGCTTGTTATATCGAGCCCCATACGAAATATTTTGGAAAATTTTTCAAAAATCATCACAAGCCTTGACAGACACTTGGCAACGCTTAAGGGCCTGGAGCACATAGAGCACGGTGGAGTTGCAAATCGCTGGTCCATGGTAGATTCACCTTTAACTTTGACCGAGTGGCTCGAACTGGACTGGTATTGGATTCGGTTTACCGGTCGAACCAGTCGGTCCGGTCCAGTTTTAATAACTATGATTAAAACTTTACTGAGAAGAAAACCAGATCGATTAACCTGGCTCTGATACCACTTGTTGGGCCGTCGTGGGGAGCTCTCGACCACCGGAAAGATTTCGAGAAAAAATCAAGTGAAATAACATAAGATGAGAAGATACCAAATTCGACTCAAAACCTTAAGGTAATAGGTTAATGGGTCTCTTATCTTATAAACTTCTTACTCTTCTTTGCTTTCTTTGATGTGGGACTAACTTCATACACTCCTCACACTTGCAACGTTAACAATCATATTTGTTGGGCTTTTTTCTCTCCTTTGTAAAACCTAAGCCCAATTTTTTGGGTGTCTCTTTTGCACCCATTGTGTCACAACCTTAATCAGATTTTTGGGTCAATTTTGAGAGAGAGAAAGAAAGAGAGAGTATAGCCACCAAAGTGAGAGAGAAGAGGAAAAACAGAATTTTCGTTTTTATGTAAAGCAGCAAATTGCAAATAGCAGTTTCTCATTCGTTCACCGTTGGATCAATGTGAAATTTAAACTATGTGTTTCTCTCATCTTTTTCCTTATTATGGACGGTGAAGATGTTGACTGGAAATCTACAGTGGAAGAAATTAGCTTCGCAGGATAGAAAATAGGTTTCCCGTTTTTACATAGAGCAACAATCTTTGAACAGCAGTTTCTCATTCTTTCACTGTTGCATCGACGTGAAATTTGAATTGCAGATTCTTCTAATTTTATTCTTCATTCTGAACGGTGAAGATTTTAATTGGAGATCTGAAGAGAGAGAAATAGGCTTCGAACAACAACTTTATTTTTTTTTGAATATTTTTTATTTTCTTACTTCTCATTGGTAAGTTTTGGTGTTTTGATGTTTTGGCTGGTTATATGCACATTTTTGGGCGACTCTTGGTTTTTAGCTCTCACATTGAGGGAATTTTCTACGTTAAAATCTCGGTGTATCCTTATTATTGCTTTACTTGCTATATTTGCTTGTTCATAGTAGCTGTCATATTGTATTGTGAGTACTTCTATATTGTTCTTGTGTTTGATATTTGTGTTGTTTCCGCTGTTAGGCTCTTTCATACTGGTATAAGAGTTTGTTGGTATTTTTCTGGGCTTATGATTTTGTGAACAATGAAAGCTAATACTAATACTAGTAGGATGATTACTCTTAATGGTCCTAATTATGATTTGTGGAAGTCAAAGATGGAAGATTTGCTTTTATGTCAAAAATTTTCATCAACTAGTTTTTGGTACAGAGAAGTCTAATGATAAATCTGATGATGATTGGACTTTGTTGCATAGACAAGTTTGTGAATATATTAGGCAGTGGGTTGACGATAATGTGTTGAACCATATTATTTGAGAGACACATGCTTGGACTCTTTGAATTAAGCTTGAACAGTTGTATGTTCAGAAAACTAGGAATAACAAGATATTTTTTATCAAGCAGTTGTTGGCTTTGAAGTATACATGTGGGACATCAATGACAAATTACTTGAATAATTTTCAAGGAATAATGAATCAGTTTTCTTTTATGGGTATCAAGTTTGATGAAGAGGTTCAAGAAATGTTACTTCTTGACTCCTAACCAGATTCGTGAAAAATTCTCAAAATGTCATTGTCTAATTCTGCTCCTAATGGTGCAATCTTTATGGATCTTGGCAAGAGTAGTGTTTTGAATGAAGAAATGAGAAGAAAGTCACAAGGTACATCGACTACACATTCAGATGTTTTTTTTTAGTCTAGAGGGAGAAACAAAAGTCGAGGTTCTAAAAGTAGAGATAAAAGTAAAAATTTTAAGGAAAGTATAAAAATATTGATTATCATCATTGTGGTCAAAAGGGACATGTGAAAAAATTTTGTTGGCAACTAAAGAAAGAGAAAGTCAAGGCAAGTAAAGACAAGAGCACAAATAAAGATGGTAGTAGCAATGAAGATAATGTCAATGTAACTCACGATGGTTTCCCGTTTTTACATAGAGCAACAATCTTTGAACAGCAGTTTCTCATTCTTTCACTGTTGCATCGACGTGAAATTTGAATTGCAGATTCTTCTAATTTTATTCTTCATTCTGAACGGTGAAGATTTTAATTGGAGATCTGAAGAGAGAGAAATAGGCTTCGAACAACAAATTTATTTTTTTTTTAATATTTTTTATTTTCTTACTTCTCATTTGTAAGTTTTGGTGTTTTGATGTTTTGGCTGGTTATATGCACATTTTTGGGCGACTCTTGGTTTTTAGCTCTCACATTGAGAGAATTTTCTACGTTAAAATCTCGGTGTATCCTTATTATTGCTTTACTTGCTATATTTGCTTGTTCATAGTAGCTGTCATATTGTATTGTGAGTACTTCTATATTGTTCTTGTGTTTGATATTTGTGTTGTTTCCGCTGTTAGGCTCTTTCATACTGGTATAAGAGTTTGTTGGTATTTTTCTGGGCTTATGATTTTGTGAACAATGAAAGCTAATACTAATACTAGTAGGATGATTACTCTTAATGGTCCTAATTATGATTTGTGGAAGTCAAAGATGGAAGATTTGCTTTTATGTCAAAAATTTTCATCAACTAGTTTTTGGTACAGAGAAGTCTAATGATAAATCTGATGATGATTGGACTTTGTTGCATAGACAAGTTTGTGAATATATTAGGCAGTGGGTTGACGATAATGTGTTGAACCATATTATTTGAGAGACACATGCTTGGACTCTTTGAATTAAGCTTGAACAGTTGTATGCTCAGAAAATTAGGAATAACAAGATATTTTTTATCAAGCAGTTGTTGGCTTTGAAGTATACAGGTGGGACATCAATGACAAATTACTTGAATAATTTTCAAGGAATAATGAATCAGTTTTCTTTTATGGGTATCAAGTTTGATGAAGAGGTTCAAGGAATGTTACTTCTTGACTCCTAACCAGATTCGTGAAAAATTCTCAAAATGTCATTGTCTAATTCTGCTCCTAATGGTGCAATCTTTATGGATCTTGGCAAGAGTAGTGTTTTGAATGAAGAAATGAGAAGAAAGTCACAAGGTACATCGACTACACATTCAGATGTTTTTTTTTAGTCTAGAGGGAGAAACAAAAGTCGAGGTTCTAAAAGTAGAGATAAAAGTAAAAATTTTAAGGAAAGTATAAAAATATTGATTATCATCATTGTGGTCAAAAGGGACATGTGAAAAAATTTTGTTGGCAACTAAAGAAAGAGAAAGTCAAGGCAAGTAAAGACAAGAGCACAAATAAAGATGGTAGTAGCAATGAAGATAATGTCAATGTAACTCACGATGGTTTCCCGTTTTTACATAGAGCAACAATCCTTGAACAGCAGTTTCTCATTCTTTCACTGTTGCATCGACGTGAAATTTGAATTGCAGATTCTTCTAATTTTATTCTTCATTCTGAACGGTGAAGATTTTAATTGGAGATCTGAAGAGAGAGAAATAGGCTTCGAACAACAACTCTATTTTTTTTTTAATATTTTTTATTTTCTTACTTCTCATTTGTAAGTTTTGGTGTTTTGATGTTTTGGCTGGTTATATGCACATTTTTGGGCGACTCTTGGTTTTTAGCTCTCACATTGAGAGAATTTTCTACGTTAAAATCTCGGTGTATCCTTATTATTGCTTTACTTGCTATATTTGCTTGTTCATAGTAGCTGTCATATTGTATTGTGAGTACTTCTATATTGTTCTTGTGTTTGATATTTGTGTTGTTTCCGCTGTTAGGCTCTTTCATACTGGTATAAGAGTTTGTTGGTATTTTTCTGGGCTTATGATTTTGTGAACAATGAAAGCTAATACTAATACTAGTAGGATGATTACTCTTAATGGTCCTAATTATGATTTGTGGAAGTCAAAGATGGAAGATTTGCTTTTATGTCAAAAATTTCCATCAACTAGTTTTTGGTACAGAGAAGTCTAATGATAAATCTGATGATGATTGGACTTTGTTGCATAGACAAGTTTGTGAATATATTAGGCAGTGGGTTGACGATAATGTGTTGAACCATATTATTTGAGAGACACATGCTTGGACTCTTTGAATTAAGCTTGAACAGTTGTATGCTCAGAAAATTAGGAATAACAAGATATTTTTTATCAAGCAGTTGTTGGCTTTGAAGTATACATGTGGGACATCAATGACAAATTACTTGAATAATTTTCAAGGAATAATGAATCAGTTTTCTTTTATGGGTATCAAGTTTGATGAAGAGGTTCAAGGAATGTTACTTCTTGTCTCCTAACCAGATTCGTGAAAAATTCTCAAAATGTCATTGTCTAATTCTGCTCCTAATGGTGCAATCTTTATGGATCTTGGCAAGAGTAGTGTTTTGAATGAAGAAATGAGAAGAAAGTCACAAGGTACATCGACTACACATTCAGATGTTTTTTTTTAGTCTAGAGGGAGAAACAAAAGTCGAGGTTCTAAAAGTAGAGATAAAAGTAAAAATTTTAAGGAAAGTATAAAAATATTGATTATCATCATTGTGGTCAAAAGGGACATGTGAAAAAATTTTGTTGGCAACTAAAGAAAGAGAAAGTCAAGGCAAGTAAAGACAAGAGCACAAATAAAGATGGTAGTAGCAATGAAGATAATGTCAATGTAACTCACGATGGTTTCCCGTTTTTACATAGAGCAACAATCTTTGAACAGCAGTTTCTCATTCTTTCACTGTTGCATCGACGTGAAATTTGAATTGCAGATTCTTCTAATTTTATTCTTCATTCTGAACGGTGAAGATTTTAATTGGAGATCTGAAGAGAGAGAAATAGGCTTCGAACAACAACTCTATTTTTTTTGAATATTTTTTATTTTCTTACTTCTCATTTGTAAGTTTTGGTGTTTTGATGTTTTGGCTGGTTATATGCACATTTTTGGGCGACTCTTGGTTTTTAGCTCTCACATTGAGGGAATTTTCTACGTTAAAATCTCGGTGTATCCTTATTATTGCTTTACTTGCTATATTTGCTTGTTCATAGTAGCTGTCATATTGTATTGTGAGTACTTCTATATTGTTCTTGTGTTTGATATTTGTGTTGTTTCCGCTGTTAGGCTCTTTCATACTGGTATAAGAGTTTGTTGGTATTTTTCTGGGCTTATGATTTTGTGAACAATGAAAGCTAATACTAATACTAGTAGGATGATTACTCTTAATGGTCCTAATTATGATTTGTGGAAGTCAAAGATGGAAGATTTGCTTTTATGTCAAAAATTTCCATCAACTAGTTTTTGGTACAGAGAAGTCTAATGATAAATCTGATGATGATTGGACTTTGTTGCATAGACAAGTTTGTGAATATATTAGGCAGTGGGTTGACGATAATGTGTTGAACCATATTATTTGAGAGACACATGCTTGGACTCTTTGAATTAAGCTTGAACAGTTGTATGCTCAGAAAACTAGGAATAACAAGATATTTTTTATCAAGCAGTTGTTGGCTTTGAAGTATACAGGTGGGACATCAATGACAAATTACTTGAATAATTTTCAAGGAATAATGAATCAGTTTTCTTTTATGGGTATCAAGTTTGATGAAGAGGTTCAAGGAATGTTACTTCTTGACTCCTAACCAGATTCGTGAAAAATTCTCAAAATGTCATTGTCTAATTCTGCTCCTAATGGTGCAATCTTTATGGATCTTGGCAAGAGTAGTGTTTTGAATGAAGAAATGAGAAGAAAGTCACAAGGTACATCGACTACACATTCAGATGTTTTTTTTTAGTCTAGAGGGAGAAACAAAAGTCGAGATTCTAAAAGTAGAGATAAAAGTAAAAATTTTAAGGAAAGTATAAAAATATTGATTATCATCATTGTGGTCAAAAGGGACATGTGAAAAAATTTTGTTGGCAACTAAAGAAAGAGAAAGTCAAGGCAAGTAAAGACAAGAGCACAAATAAAGATGGTAGTAGCAATGAAGATAATGTCAATGTAACTCACGATGGTTTCCCGTTTTTACATAGAGCAACAATCTTTGAACAGCAGTTTCTCATTCTTTCACTGTTGCATCGATATGAAATTTGAATTGCAGATTCTTCTAATTTTATTCTTCATTCTGAACGGTGAAGATTTTAATTGGAGATCTGAAGAGAGAGAAATAGGCTACGAACAACAACTCTATTTTTTTTTGAATATTTTTTATTTTCTTACTTCTCATTTGTAAGTTTTGGTGTTTTGATGTTTTGGCTGGTTATATGTACATTTTTGGGCGACTCTTGGTTTTTAGCTCTCACATTGAGGGAATTTTCTACGTTAAAATCTCGGTGTATCCTTATTATTGCTTTACTTGCTATATTTGCTTGTTCATAGTAGCTGTCATATTGTATTGTGAGTACTTCTATATTGTTCTTGTGTTTGATATTTGTGTTGTTTCCGCTGTTAGGCTCTTTCATACTGGTATAAGAGTTTGTTGGTATTTTTCTGGGCTTATGATTTTGTGAACAATGAAAGCTAATACTAATACTAGTAGGATGATTACTCTTAATGGTCCTAATTATGATTTGTGGAAGTCAAAGATGGAAGATTTGCTTTTATGTCAAAAATTTTCATCAACTAGTTTTTGGTACAGAGAAGTCTAATGATAAATCTGATGATGATTGGACTTTGTTGCATAGACAAGTTTGTGAATATATTAGGCAGTGGGTTGACGATAATGTGTTGAACCATATTATTTGAGAGACACATGCTTGGACTCTTTGAATTAAGCTTGAACAGTTGTATGCTCAGAAAACTAGGAATAACAAGATATTTTTTATCAAGCAGTTGTTGGCTTTGAAGTATACAGGTGGGACATCAATGACAAATTACTTGAATAATTTTCAAGGAATAATGAATCAGTTTTCTTTTATGGGTATCAAGTTTGATGAAGAGGTTCAAGGAATGTTACTTCTTGACTCCTAACCAGATTCGTGAAAAATTCTCAAAATGTCATTGTCTAATTCTGCTCCTAATGGTGCAATTTTTATGGATCTTGGCAAGAGTAGTGTTTTGAATGAAGAAATGAGAAGAAAGTCACAAGGTACATCGACTACACATTCAGATGTTTTTTTTTTAGTCTAGAGGGAGAAACAAAAGTCGAGGTTCTAAAAGTAGAGATAAAAGTAAAAATTTTAAGGAAAGTATAAAAATATTGATTATCATCATTGTGGTCAAAAGGGACATGTGAAAAAATTTTGTTGGCAACTAAAGAAAGAGAAAGTCAAGGCAAGTAAAGACAAGAGCACAAATAAAGATGGTAGTAGCAATGAAGATAATGTCAATGTAACTCACGATGATTTTCTTTTTGTTGAGGAGTTTGAATTTATTAACCTTATTGATAATAGTACTAGTTTAAAGTTTTGAATATAATTTGAAATTGAATATTTAGAAGAAAAGAAATAGCAAATTCAAAAGGTAATAACATGCAGAAATAAAAAAGAAAAAGATTAAAAAAAACTCTAAAATATACTTCATCAAAATGCAGAAATAGAAAAGATGAAGATGGTAGTGGGTGTGATAGAGAGAAGAGTGGAGGAAGAGGTAATTTGGCACGTGTGACTTAGAGGTATGAGAGGGGAGGAGCGTGTGTGAATGAGTGAGGGTGATATTATTTTTTCAGTTTTTAAATTTTTGTATTTGTATAATAATAATAATAATAATAATAATAAAAACTAGCGTCACGAATTTTAGAAGAACGAAAAGGTTATCAAAACTTTTTGAAAGAAAGAAAGAAGGAAAGGAAGGAAATTACATAACTCCGAAATTAATTGGTCATGGTTACAGTACAAAGCCATTTAATCTGCTCTCATTTTGCTACACAATATATATGTACTCCCTAACGAGCTTCTACATTGGAGATACTTAATTCATTGACAGAAGCTAAATTACTCTTATTTGATGAAGAATACTCCTTATTAGAAGAAGAATATTCTCTAACAAATAGAGCCGGTTGTTTTGGCTTAGGCAAACCAATTTCACTACCTAACATCAAAATTACAGATGACATCTCTGGCCTGTCATGTGGATGCTGCTGCAGACACAGGAAACTAATATGAATGCAACGCAATACTTCAGAAGCATTACAAGATTCTTTCAGGTATTCACCAACCAAGTCCAATGGCCTCTCTTGTATCCACAAATTCCATGCCTATAAAAGAACACATCAAATTATGTGTCATTAATTCACAATGATGGTAAAATACAGAAATTATAACAGAATATTATTGCAGTTACTAGTCCTATAGTTTAAAAGTTTACAGCCAAGTTCTTCTATTGCATTGTTAATTGAAAGCGATAGTAAACAAAAAAGGAAATAATAACAATAATATATTTTGTACATACATGTCCAATAAGGCTTGTACTTTCTTTTTGATTGTGCTCTCTGTTTTTCCTTCCTGATATTATCTCCAACAGCAAAACACCAAAGCTAAACACGTCTGATTTTATTGAGAAGTTTCCATCTATCGCGTATTCTGGTGCTATGTATCCACTAACAAACAATATAAGATGAGAATTAAATACCATTATTAAGATATTCTAAATTATATAGTGAAAGTTAAGAAATGTTAAATGATCTTACTAAGTTCCAACCACCCGACGTGTAGAATCTGCAGTTTGGTCTCCTCCCAAAATTCTAGCTAATCCAAAGTCTGAGATTTTAGGATTCATCTCATCGTCTAGTAAAACATTACTTGCTTTAAGATCTCTATGAATTATTCTAAGTCTTGAATCTTGATGAAGATAAAGAAGACCTCTTGCAATCCCACAAATTATATGAAATCGTCTTGGCCAATCCAATACTGTTCTTTGTGTTTGATCTAGTAAGATATAAACACGAGTTAATATTGTCACAAATCCAAAATAAAGAGGATAATTTTAACATGAATCTGGAATCTAGATTTCTTACCAAATATAAAGAAATCCAAACTTTTATTAGGCATATATTCGTATATAAGTAATTTCTCTTCATTTTGAATGCAATATCCATGAAGCTTTACAAGATTACGATGCTGAAGTTTGGCTATCAAGGCAATTTCATTCTTAAATTCCTTGATCCCTTGTCCGGAACTAACTGAAAGTCTCTTAACTGCAATTCTTTGCCCATTTTCTAATGTTCCCTGCCATTTATCAATTTCAAATATTGTAAGAGACACAAGAGAATTTCATTTGTTATTCTAAGATTGTTAAAAAGAAAAGTGGCTTAATATGTCAAATTACCTTAAACACAGGTCCAAAACCACCTTCTCCAAGCTTATTTTTGTCTGAGAAGTTATCAGTGGAAGAAGCTATAACTGATAGGTCATATAATGGAACCTCTGGATCTTCCTCTTGTTCTTCCTTGGACTGATCCTTTAATGCTGCATTAGTCTCTACATGATCTTAAGACAAGTTATTAATTAATCTTAATTATAATAATTCAAGAAGTTACTTTATGCTCAAGAAAAGCAGAGAACTCTTACCTTTCAGAGTGGCCCTTTTTCGTCTTTTCCATATCAAACAGAATGCTAAGAGAAGGCCACATAATACGCCAACTGAGACTCCAACTCCAACTCCTATCTTGACCTTGCGTCCATTGTTTGAATCTTCAATGGTTTATTGTCAGCAGAGAACACAAACATTTATTCATGAGACAGTGAGAATGCCAGAAACCATGTGGCATAGTTCAAGATTAAACCATGGACCTCATTGTTTGTATAAAATCAAACACACCCTAGTCCTAACAGTGAGATAATTTATGTTGGGTACAAAGATCTTGCAAAAGGTAAGGTAAATTGACATGAGAATATGTATTATATATATATAACCGTAAGTATAAATGTAACTGGATCATAAAGTACACATAGCTCAAATGATATTTCAGCAAAAATACTTTGATTGCAAGATTTTATTAAATAATTTCTTTCGTTGTAACATTAATAAATACCCACTAGTATCTAAGCAGTACCAGTAATTTGTAAATTTTAAATTGTAAGTACTTATCAAGAGTCAAGTCAACCATTTATTAAGAGCACGCAAGCACCTAACCTTCAAAGGAGATAATCAAAGAAGCATTTATATAATAGAAACAGCAAATATGTTAGTCCATAAAATTAAAAGCTAAAATTAATGGCATACCTAACTCTGAAGCTGGCACTCTAATGTACAAATCTTGGCCTGCATCTGGTAAAATCCTCAAATCATAAAGATCACCAGACCACAAAGCACAGCCACTACCTTCACCTCTAATATCCGAATTCGTATAAGCCACACAAGAACAATTCCCCAAACATTTGGTTCTGCACTCATCAAGATTCATGCTCTCATTCAGGTACCAACAATTCACAGTATCAGGCACTTTCATCTTTTCATACTTCACAAACTTATCGCCTCCGCAATTCAGTGGCTTGTCGCGCAAGCAACCGTCAGATCGGTTCTGTCGATTCCATTCTTCCGGCGACTTGGGCCTAAACCCTCTCAAACAATCACATGCCTGAGCAGGCAACTTTGACAAATCACAGTTCCCATTGGGGCCGCAAACGCCGTATTGCTCGCAAAAATCTCGCGGCAGCGAGTTATAAACCTTCCATTCTTGCGAACCGTAGTCCCAAACCGAGTACTGACGCTTGTAAGAAGTTGCATCCAGCACCATTCTTGTTGGAACAGAGTTGTTAACAAGATGGAACATGAAGTAAACTTCATCCTCATTGGAAACATAAACATAATCGAAAGTTGGTTGGCGAATTCTGGTTGGCATGCTGCTGTAGACCAATCCATTCCACGGTCCACTGTCGAATTGTTTCTTTGATCCTGTTGTTTGTATTGGGTGTGGCCAGGTTGTAACTTCCATCATCCAAGTTAAGTTTCCCAGTGAAGGATCATCCACGGTTTTCCACACGGTCACGCGTCGATCCAGGCCGGTTTTCAAGTTCTTCCCTAGCTTCATCCCTGAAAGAAGCGTGTCAGAAGGGTAATCAAAACTCTGCCATAAATAGTTCTTTTCATTTTTATCATCTTGTTCTCTCAAAACAAGGTTCCCTGAGTCCAGTAGCTGAAGAACCGGATTCGAAGCGCGTCTTGACGGCGGTGTAGACCATATAACAGAGTTGTTCTGGAGGACGACAAGTGTGGTGCTGTTTTGTGTGGTGTTTATCTTCAAAACAGAAGGGATGTTTGTTGTGATTGGTTTCTCTCGGTTGGCGACCCATACCACGGTTTGAACCGGGAGATTGTTGTACCATATGCCGAGGTAGCGGTTTTTAGAGTTGTTAGGAGTGAAGAAACCAAGTTGGAAGGTTGTGTTGATGGAAAGTAAGGTTTGGTTTTCGGTTAGAGACTGGGAGTGAGTTATAGTGTTGTTTGCAGCACTGGTAAAGAGAAGGAGGTAGAAGAAGAAGAAGAAGAAGAAAGTGATGACGGAAATTGGCATATTAAAGAAAGAGTTTGCCATTGTATGTGGCCGCTATGAATGGGTGTTCATATTTTAAGGGATTACCAACCTTCCAACAAGGTTGATCATATTTTAAGACGTATAAGGTCCCAGAAAAGGACCTTACATTTCTCTAAATTGGAATACTATTCCTTCCTCTAGTAATATTAGTCTTCCTGTCAACTTCAAAGTGTTGTTTATACTTTATATACTAAGTGATGGAAAAACAATAAATTTTGATAATTTTTTAATATTTTTATATTTTATACTAAATAATTAATTTTAATGGTTAATTTTGATATTTTCGTAATATAATTGTAGGTAAAAATATGACTGTAGTTAATTTTATGTAAAGTTAATAATTAAGAGTTGTTAGATAAAAATTTAGTCAAATCAGTCAAATTATTTAATAACTCTCAATTATCAACTTTACATAAAGTTAATTTACCTGAATTTTTATCGTAATTATATCAAATTTATTTTTTACCAATGTCACCAAAAGTATATATATCACACCATGTTCACACTTGTACTCGTTATTTTGGTTGAGTTATGTATCTTTTTGGCTTTTAAAAACTTTTTTTTTTGAATAATATTATACGTATATTTTTTTTAATTAAATTTAATTAAGTTAATATAATATTAACAAAAATTATTTTTATTATTCTCGCACATCCACCCGCCTAAATTTATTATTTAATTTAATTGAATTTAATTCATAAAAAAAATTTATATGTATAGTAATTTCTTTTCTTTCTAATGAATTTACTTAAGAGTATAATAATATAAAATTTTTGAAGTTCTTAATATATTTAATTTAATAAAAATGTAAAAATATCTTTTTAATAATTTTTAATAAACTATTTTTTTATAATAATTTTAAAATGTTTTCTTAAAAGTTAAAACACATATTAACAGGATTTTTTAAATTCTTTTTAACATCTTACCCTAGTTAATACAACACATAAATTCTATGAAAAACAACCCAAATTTCCTTTGCAATTAATACAAAATTTTCCGTAAAACAATACATATTTTTTTTTTGAATAACAAAAAAAATCTACAAAGCCGTAAGATAGAAATTATATATCTACTCATATATCTTTGATCGTAATTATCGTATGCAATTCATATAAAAAGTATATATATTTTAATATTTCGTAAATTTGAACACAACTTTTAATTAGTATGTAAATTTACTACTTGTTTTGAGAGTTACCTGAAATCGAATTGATTGGGTTTGAATGTGTGGCCTAAACGTTGGAAAGAAGGGGTATTAGGTTGGTTAGTGTCCGTAACCGCCTTCTGAGTTGTTTGTTTTGAAAAATAGCGGGGTGGTACCTGCAAAGACATTCCGATACCTAAGTCAGTAAGGGGTTAAGCAGGTTTAGAGTGTATTGGAACTTAAGTTTACCTGAGGGTGTCAGTGTATTTATAAGAAAGGAACCAATCACCACCGTTGAAATAGTTCCACTTCTGATGGTGGATAAACGTGTCTTTATCTTAGGGTTGTTGGATCTCTCTTCTAGAAGTGGGTGGGAGATTTAAGGAGGCAGTTATTCACTTGGATAAGTGTTGACTGCTTGCTGGTGTCGACCCCGACTTCTTAGTGGAGGTCAGATAGTCAGTGAATGCCAACCTTTAGGATTGGGCCTCTTGTCTTGATTGGGCCTGGCTTATATTTTGAGCCAAGGTATGAACAGTACCCCTACCCGAATCCGATCTCTTAGTTACGAGTTGGATTCGAGTATCAGTTGAGCTCGGGAACGCTTAAGTCGATATTTCCTTTCAAGTCAGAAAACCGACGAGATTTTAGTTTTGAAACCGACGTGATTTTGAATTTTCAATCGTCGCATCTAATCAAACGTCGCGTCTGTTTGGCTTTTGCATTTACACGTGGAGGGGGGCGGTTACATTGGTAACGGCGCGTTCTTTTAATGACTGAACCGTTTTACGATTATGCCCCTAGCGTGTTATAAGTGCCCTTTGTCTCTTTCCATTCCTTCTTTTCGAGTTTTTGCCTTCGTACTTTCTTCCCTATTCGAAAGACCTTCATGCTCTGGTGCTAGCTGTTTTCGTTCCTGGGATTTTTAGTACTTTTGGTGTTTCTCTATTCTTGCTGTCAGTTTTTTTATCCAAGAAAGGTTAGTTTCTCCTTACCTTTACTCTTTATTTGGATTTCGTGGTACCTTTGTTGTATGATCAAGGAAGGATTTTTGAGTAGGTCCTTATAGCCCCTCTATTATCTGTGGTAGGAAACTTTAGATTTTTTTCTTTTTGCAAAAAAAAATCGTTTCCTCCAATGTGGTAAACTGTTTGAAAAGGGACTATCTTGTTCGAAAATTTGTTTTTGATGGTTTTCTACTTTTTCGAAAGTCTTTTTGGCTGTGACTGTTCTTCCCTTCCTTTTGTTCGAAAAGAATTGTTTTTTGGATTGGCTTTTGATGATGCCCTTTTTCTTTGTGTAATGTAAGTATATCTTCTTATATATTACATTTTCGAAAATGTTTTCCCAAATTCCTAAAGTCCTTTTGAGATGGGTAGATGCTTCTGTCCTCTTTGAAAACTCTATAGTGGATGACGTTTTTATAATTGAACTCCAGAAGCACCATAGGATTCGTAGTCTAGATACTAATGAACCCAAATATGAACTAGTAGCTCTGGACTCTAAAGATCGAGTTTGTTACGGGAGGATTAATGACTCTGACCCCCACTTCCTTTTCATGTATGATTGCCTCTTTACCTGTTTGGGGGTTTTCTTTCCTTTTTATGACTTTGATATGGAGATTTTATCCTACTGTCGAGTAGCTCCGACCCAACTCCACCCTAATTTCTGGGATTTTCTAAAAATATACCAACTTTTCAGCCAAGAACTTGACTTTCCGACTTCTTTAAAAATCTTTTTCTACCTTTTCCACTTGACAAAGCCTTTCAGTGCTAAAAGTAAACAACAGTGGGTGTCTTTTCGAGCTATCCAAGGTTGGAAGGTTTTTTTCATTTTTGACGAATTTTTTCATGATTTCAAAAAATTTTTCTTCATGGTCTAGGTTGTGGAAGGCCATCACCCTTTTTTCCTGAATGAAAATAATGAGCTCCAATTTTTTCTGTATTGGTTAGAGACTTCTTCTGTAGAAAAACATAGTTTGGTATATTTGAACGAGATAGAGGAGGCTGTGGTAGAGTTTTTTCGAGAGGCTTGTGGCCGGGCTCCAAACTTGGACACCAACAAATTTCTTCTTAGATCTCTGAGTTTTGTTAGGACTGAGCTAGGTAGTCTTTTGCTTTTTTGGTTTTGTACTTAATTTCATTTTTTTCCAACTTGCGTCAGTCTGCTTGCTCGTAACCGACTTGTATGCTAATTATCTTTACTTATTTTACCTTGAAGAAAAAATGAAGAAAAACGAGGCGACCTCTTACTAGAAGGTGCATGAGGCTAAAAGGAATGCTCACGCCAGGACTGGTGCACAGGAGATCGGGGCATCATCTACTCCCCCTCATCAGAGCTCGGTGCTGGGGACTTCTTCTCGGCCTCCCTTGGTAAATCTAATTCCTACTCCTCTCCTTCCTCCTTCTGCTCCTATCCCCCCAGTTCATCCCAAAAAGAAAAAAACGTAAGACTGTGAAAGCCAGCGCCTCTAGTGTTGGGGACGCGGGTTTTGATGGACCCAAGTTTTTGAGGAAGCACATCCTTCCCTATATCCAGATTGCTATGGATGATGCTGCTATTCATAATCATCTTCAAATTTTGATCCGAGGAGAAATTAGGATTACTGGGGTCTGTATCTCCCTTCTTAATATTCTTGACAAGACTCCCTTGAGTGCTACTCAACAATTTTTAGATAATCTTCAAGGGACGATTGTTATGTATCAGGAGGTAGAAAAAATGTTGCAGGAGGAGAATGATAGGCTGAAGGAGGAGCTTGCCCAGACCCGGGAGAGGGAAAAGCAACTAATGGGTCATTGTGCAATGGCTGATGGTCTGAAGGAAAAGGCTGAACAAAACTATGTTGGGGTCTTTTTGGCCAATCTTGATTTGAAAAAAGGGGTAGAGCTACTTCGGGAAAGTTATCAGGACTTGGAGGACTCCATCGTTGAAGGGACTGAAGAGGTGTTTAGGGTCCTGAAGGAGCAGGTCGGGGTTACTGCTCCCGACTTGGACCTATCACCTCTTCATCCCAATAAGATGGTCACTAATGGTGAGATAGTATTTTCTCCTTGTCCCGAGACTGATTCTGAGCCGAAGACGATGGGGCAACGTATCATTGAATCCCCCCCTTCGTGAGGTAGATATATTGTATTCTTCTGCGGCTCCCGAGTTGATTTCAGCTCCTGTTGCCGAAGAGATTCCACAGACCCCTCTAGCTTCTGTGGCTGAACCAGCCTCTTCTCCTGCCGATGACTCGAACCCTCTTCTTGATCCCAAGTGATGATATTTTTAAAGGCTCAACTTGTGGGTCCTTTTGTGAACTCTTTTTATTTGTTTCTATGTTTTTGCTGGTGGTTTTTTGACACTTGGTCCTTTTTCTAGGATCTTTAACGACAATATTTGTTTTGTTTGGTCCTTTTTTGATAGGGCCATTAACAAAGTAGTTGCTTTATTATTCACGTGGTGACGTTTTGTTTACTGTTTACTTGAAACTTTTGTTGAATGGTTTAAGGCTTTTCGTATAAAAAACCTTTTTTGTACCTTAGTTTTGTGAAGCTTTGAAAAACTTTTCTAAGATAGTTTAACTGTGGCTTTTGAGAAATTTTTTGTTAAGTAATCTCAATTTTGATTAGATTCTTTTGGGAATGTTGCCGCCTTTGACCTTTAATGGGCTTTCATATCTCTCGCTTTCCATTACTTTATTCGCTTACATTTCAACTTCACTGTGCTTATTGAACCGTTTTCATAACTTAGGTTATTCTTGCGATGCATTTAGTTTCGATCGGGCTTTCCGACTTATAAGTTGTTAGCTATATTGTTTCTGAGCTACTTATGATCAACTTTTATAACCTCTTTACACAGACTTGTATCTCGTCGCTTTATCTAGCCGACCATGTTAGGTCGGTCAATGGATTTTTACACTTTTTCGAGTTTAAGTCAGTGCATGTCGTAGAGTAACAATGAAATTTTTAAAGAGAAAGATAAAAAGTTAAAAGAGAGATATTATTACTAATGTGTTGTGGCTTTTACAAGGGTGCTTTTGCTACTAAGGGATTGAATTTTCTACCCTTAACCCTCGCTTTGATACCTCGTTAAAACCCCCTCCAGGAAACCCTTTTGGGGAAAAAAATCATGAAGTCAGAAAAAAGAGTACATTAGGGAGTGAGGTTCGCTTTTAGCTATAATATCTCTTCATGTTGCAAGATGCCACGACCTAGGAAGTTCGGAGCCTCCGGGGTCGGACACTCTATAATATCCCTTTCCCAATACCTTGACAATCTTATATGGTCCCTTCCAGTTTGCAGCGAGTTTCCCTTCTCCCGACTTGTTCACTCCGATGTCATTTCGGATGAGGACTAAGTCGTTGAAGGCAAAGCTTCTTCGAATGACCTTTTGGTTGTACCTTGTTGACATCCTTTGCTTTAACGTTGCTTCTCTTATCTGACCTTGTTCTCGGACTTCTGAGAGCAATTCGAGTTCCTCTTTGTCTGCTTGGATATTTCCAACCTCATTGTGAAATCTCACCCTTGGACTTTGCTCATTTACCTCTATGGGGATCATGGCTTCAATGCCATAAGCAAGTCAGAAAGGTGTTTCACCAGTAGTTGAATGAGGTGTGGTTCGGTAGTCCCATAGCACCTGAGGAAACTCTTTAGCCCAAGCTTCCTTTGCTTCTCAAAGCCTTTTCTTTAGCCCTGTCAATATAACTTTATTGGTAGCCTCTGCTTGTCCATTCGCTTGAGAATGCTCGACCGAGGTGAATTGATGCTTGATTTTCATGCTAGCCACCAAGCTTCTGAATGTAGAGTTAGTAAATTGTGTACCATTATCAGTTGTGATAATATGGGACTCCAAATTGAGTGATAATATTTTTGTACAGAAATTTTTGAATTCTCTGTGCTGTAATAGTAGCTAATGGCTCTGCTTCTATCCACTTAGTGAAGTAGTCTACTCCCACAATGAGAAACTTTACTTGTCCTAGCGTTTGAGAAAAAGGTCCAAGTAGGTCCAGTCCCCACTTTACACTAATGAGCTCTTATGGGGAGCAACGTGAAAATTTGCATGCATCTAACAAGGTTGACACTTTTTCACAAAGTCGGTGGCATCTCTTTATCGGGTTGGCCAGAAGAACCTAGCTCGGATTACTTTCCTGGCTAGGGATCTGGTTCCGAGATGGTTTTCGTATATGCCTTTGTGTATTTCTTTCAGGACTTCTGCTGTCTTAGAGGTCGGGACGCACTTCAACAATGGTATAGATATCACTCTTCTATAAAGGACATTTTGCACGAAGGTATAATTCTGTGCTTCCCTTCTAAGTTTTTGAGCCATCTTTTGTTCTTCGGAAATGATGTCAAATTTTAAGTATTTGATCAGAGGTGTCATCCATTCGAGGTCTAGGCCGGCGAGTGGCAAGATGTCCAACCTGTTATCCGCCTTTGTGATCGAGAGCTCCTGAAGATTTTCTTGTATCAGACTTCTATTGTTTCCTCCCAGCTTGGTACTTGCCAGTTTGGAAAGGGCATCGGCTCTGCTGTTGAGCTCTCTTGTTATGTGTCTTACTTCAGTTTCGAGGAAATGCCTAAGAAGCTCGAGCGTTCTTTCCATGTACCTTCTCATGTTGGGATCTTTTTCATGGTACTCTCCATTAATTTGGAAAATCATGACTTGAGAGTCACTGAAGGCTACTACTTTGGTTGCTCCGACTTCTTTGGCTAACTTTAGCCAGCAATCAAGGCTTCATATTCTGCCTGATTATTGGAGGACAGAAATTCAAATTTCAAGAAAACCTCTATTTGAGTTCCTTCTTGATTAACTAGTATTATACCTGCACCACTTCCAACTTTGTTGGAGGAGCCATCCACGTATAATTCAAAAGTTGTGGAGGCCTCCTCTTGATCTCCTGCGTATTCAGCCATAAAGTCGGTGAGACATTGGGCTTTGATAGCTATCCGAGTTTCATATTTCAAGTCGAACTCGGATAACTTTATGACTCATTGAACCATTCTGCCCGCAATATCCGTTTTCTGGAGGATTTGCTTCATGGGCTGGTTCGTTTGAACTCTTATAGTATGAGTTTGAAAATAAGGTCGAAGCCTTCTAGATGCTACGACTAAGGCATATGCGAACTTCTTGAGTTTTTAATACTTTAGCTCAGGGCCTTGTAGCACCTTACTTGTGAAGTAGATAGAATGCTTCCCGACCTCATCTTCCTGTATTAATGCTGACGCCACGACCTTTTCAGTGACAACTATATACAACACGAGTTCTTCCTCTGTTATTGGCCAGGTAAGAATTGGAGGTTGGCTTAAAAACCTTTTAAACTCCTGAAAGGCTTCTTCACATTCGGAAGTCCATTCGAATTGACATCCTTTTTTCAATAGGGCAAAAAGTGGTAAGGATCTTAATGCTGATCCTACAAAAAACCTGGACAAAGCTGTAAGTCAGCCGTTTAGCTGCTGAACCTCCTTTAAACAGGTCGGGCTTTTCATTTCAAAGACCACTCTACACTTATCGGGGTTAGCTTCAATCCCCCTTTGTGTCAGTATAAATCTTAGAAATTTTTCAGCCTTTACTACAAAAGTGCATTTATCGAGATTTAATATCATTCCATGCATTCTTATGGTGTTGAAGACTTGCGTGAGGTCGCTCAGGAGGTAGGTGTCATCCTTGGTCTTCACCAACATGTCGTCCACGTATACCTCCATTAGTTTTCCCAAGTAAAGTGCAAACACCTTATTTATCAGCTTTTGATATGTGGCCCCTGCATTTTTTAGTCCAAATGGCATGACCACGTAGCAATAGTTTGCTCTGAGCATGATGAACGATGTTTTCTCTTGGTCTGACTTGTACATCGGAATTTGATTATATCCCGAGTAGGCATCCATGAATGACAAATATTGATATCCCGAGCTAGAGTCTACTAGGGTATCAATATTGGGTAGAGAATATAGGTCTTTCGAATATGCCTTGTTAAGATCGGTGTAGTCAACGCACATCCTCTATTTGCCACTCTGTTTTTTTACCAATACCGCGTTTGCCAGCCAGGCCGGATACTTGACTTCTCTAATAAAGCCTGCCTCTAGCGGCTTGCACTTGCTTTTCGACCACTTGAGCCCGTTCAGGTCCTAGCTTCCATCTTCTTTGCTGAATAGGTCTGGATCCTGGATGAACAGCCAATCTATGTGATATGAGTTCGGGATCTATTCTGGGCATGTCGAAAGCTTTCCAGGTAAAGAGATTAAAATTCTCTTGTAGGAGTTGTACCAACTTTTGCTTCAGGTCTTCTGCTAGATTGGCTCCTATGTTGGTGTTCTTTCCTATCTCTTACTCGATCTGTACCTCTTCGGCCTTTCCTCCAGGCTGTGGCCGTAGTTCTTCTTTAACTTGGACTCCTCCGAATTTAATGGTATTGACTTCTTTGCCTTTACCTCTTAGGTTCATGCTTTCATTATAACACTTTCTCGCCAATTTCTAGTCTCCTCTGATGGTAGCAATCCCTTCCGATGTTGGGAACTTCATGCAAAGATGGGGGGTAGAAACTACTGCTCCAAGCCGATTTAGCGTTGTTCTGCCTATCAGGGCATTGTAGGCAGAGGCTACATCGACGACAATGAAGTCGATGCTTAGAGTCTTGGATTTCATCCCCTTTCCAAAAGTTGTATGTAGGGGCATGAAGCCCAGTGGCTTGATAGGAGTGTCCCCTAGTCCGAAGCGAGTGACAGGGTAGGCCCTTAGCTCATTCTCGTCCAATCCTAACTTGTCAAATACTGGTTTGAATAAGATGTCAGCTGAGCTCCCTTGATCTACCAGCATTCTATGCATATGAGCATTGGCAAGAATCATAGTGATTACTACCGGGTCGTCGTGCCCAGGCACAATACCTTGCCCATCCACCTTGGTAAAAAAATAGTTGGGAGGTCGAGCCCTTTATTCCTGACTTGGTAGACTTCCTTCAAATGCCTTTTTCGAGATGATTTGGTCAACCCTCCTCCTGAAAATCCTCCCAATATCATATGGATATGTCGTTCTAGGGTTTGTGGAGGTGGACTTTTTCGTCCATGACCTTCATCATCTCTTTTTCTTTTCCCATGATTGTTTGACCTTTCCATAAGATATCTGTCTAGCCGACCTTCCCTGGCCAGTTTTTCTATCACATTTTTTAGTTCGTAACAATCATTAGTGGAGTGTCCATACAGCTTGTGATATTCACAGTATTCATTACAGCTTCCCCCCTTTTTATTCTTAATAGATCGTGGGGGGAGGAAGCTTTTCAGTATGACAAATTTTCCTGTAGACATCGACTAGGGCAACTTGTAAAGGAGTGTAGGAGTGGTATCTTCTGGGCCTCTCATACCCAACTTCTTCCTATTTTTTTGGGCTCCATCTCCTTTTCTTTTGATTGGTGAGGGTGCCCCAGCCGCCAGCTTGGTTCTCGTAATCTGGCATTCTCTTCCATGTTGATGTACTTCTCAGCTCGCTCTTGTACATCACTCAAGAAAGTCGGGTGTCTCTTTGAGATGGACTGGGAGAAGGGTCCTTCTCGAAGTCCATTAATGAGACCCATTATCACTGCTTCAGTAGGCAAGTCTTGAATTTCCAAGCATGTCTTGTTGAATCTTTTCATGTAGTCTCTCAGGGGGTTCTCCGACCTCCTGTTTCACTCCTAGTAAGCTAGCTGCATGCTTGACTTTGTCCTTCTGGATTGAGAAATGTGTGAGAAACTTGCGTGAGAGGTCGTCAAAGTTGGTGACCGACTTGGGGGGAAGGCTATCGAACCACTTCATGGCCGCCTTTGTCAAGGTCGTCGAAAAGGCCTTGCAGTGAGTAGCGTCCGATGAGTCGGCTAAGGACATCTGACTTTTGAAGTTACTAAGATGATGCTTCGGGGCAGTCGTCCCATCATACAGATCCATGTCAGGGCTTTTAAAGTTTCTGGAAACTTTAGCCCTCATGATGTCCTCAATGAATGGGTCTTTGTCTCCCAATGGGGTGTCTTCTCGATCTCTGTGGGAATCCTTATTTCGGAAGTTAGATTCCAGCCTCAAGAGCTTTTCTTCAAGCTCTCTTCATCGCTTGATCTCTCTCCTTAGACTTCGCTCTGCCTCACGCTGACGTTCTAACTCCTGTTCTAGTTGTCCAAGTCGACTTTGGTGGCCATGTAATAGTCCCATTAGGTCAGTAGAGAAAGGTTGCCCATCTTTTCCGGGTTGATAAACTTCAGAGGAGATTTTTTTTTACCCCTGGGTATTCGAGGGGCCTTCACCGTGTTGTCCTTCTGCTCCTTGTAGAGATATTATCGCTCGATCATTGTTGACCGCGTCCTGATGCTCTTATTCAAACTTAAATGCAGTGTGTCCGTCTTCATGCTAGTCATCCGCCATTATGCGATAATCTCTGGGTCCCCGACAATGGCGCCAATGTTCCAGGAGTTACCTAAAACCGGACTGATTGGGCTTCAATGTGTGGCCCAAACATTGGAAAGAAGGGGTCTTAGGTTGGTTAGCATCCGTAGCCGCCTTCCGAGTTGTTTATTTTGAAGAATGGGTGGTAGTACCTGCAAAGACACTCCGATGCCTAAGTCAGCAAGGGGTTAAGCAGGTTTAGAGTGTATTGGAACTTAAGTTTACCTGAGGGTGTTAATGTATTTATAGGGAAGGAACCAATAACCACCGCTGAAGTAGTTCCACTTCTGATGGTGGATAATTGTCCCTTTATCTTAGGGTTGTTGAGATCTCTCTTCTAAAAGTGGGTGAAAGATTTAAGTAGGCAGTTATTCACTTGGATAAATGCTGACTGCTTGCTGGTGTCGACTCCGACTTTTTAGTGGAGATTGGATAGTCAGTGAAGGCTAACCTTTGGAATTGGGCCTCTTGTCTTGATTGGGCTTAGCTTATTATTAATATTACACATATTTAATTATAGATAGATTAATACACATGTTTATTTTTATAATACTTATTACCTACTATAGATAATTCATGTTATGACTTTAGGGTGATGGCATTGGCATGAAGAAGAAGAGGAGAAGCAGGACAAATGGAAGAGTAAAATGATGACGCAAAAGAGACAAATAAAATTTGAAAATTGTTAAGAGAATAAGTTTGATTAAATTCAAAAGGAGATTAATAAGCTTCTTTTGTTGATAATAGAAAGAAAATATTTGAAACCAGAAGTTAGTTTATCGAAAATAATTTTTTAGTAATGTTAGAGAAACAAAAAAAATGTTAAAAGTAAAAAGATGACACAAAAGAGACGAATAAAATTTGAAAATTGTTAAGAAAATAAGTTTGATTAAATTTAAAAGGAGATTAATGAGCTTTTTTCGTTGATAATAGGAAGAAAATATTTGATACTAGCAGTTAGCTTATTTTTCGATAATGTTAGAGAAATTAAAAAAAATAGAATATGTCTTATTTAATATTTATTAATTATCACAACAATTAATGAAGACTAAACAAGATAAATTATGATTATTTTTTATTAATTTTTTTAATTACTAAATATTTTCAATAATTTTTAAATGAACTTTATCTAAAATATTAGATATCCTAATTCTGAAAAAGTTTGAGCTAATGTTTACTATTACAAAGAGAAAACTACTAAAATTGCTCCCAATTTTTAAATACGCTAACAAAAATATTTTTTATTTTTATTAACAATAAAAAATATTTTTAAAATATAACAAAAATATCTAAAATTAAATATAAATTCTCAAAAATTAATTTAAAAATTGAATTTTAATACATTTTTTACAAATATAATTAAAATAATGAGATATTTTTATTTTTAAAATTTAGTAATTTTATATTAAGTCTTTTTTTGTAATTTATTTTTGTTAAAAACCAAAAAAAATGAAAAAAATTTCTAGAGATTAAATTTTTATTTATTTATCAATACAAAAATTATTGCTTGACATATAAAAAATATTTTTTTTTAGTTATTTTTATCATGTTTTATAATATTTTGAGGTTATTTTTGTTGTTATCAAAAGTACTAGTAGGTATAGGAGATGGTTTTGGTGGTTTACCCCATTTGAAATGATGAAAAATTATTTAATTAAAAATATACTTTAGGGCATTGCTTAAAAATATTAAAATAAAAAATTAAGCCATTCAATATACTCAATGTATAAAAAAAATTAAAAGAGTTATTAGCTTTATTAAAATATTCTAATTATAATAATTTTAATTAATGTTTTAACAAAACCCTGATTTAACTATTATATATTATTTATTACATTTAAAGTTTAAACGAGATTTTCTAGTATCCAATGCAATTTACATTCTTCCAAAAAATGGCCATTTATTTATCACTGTCTAATTAGACTAATCGTTTTAATTTTTTAATAAAAATAGGGATTAGGGAGTGGATATCTGGGAAACTGTAGTATCCGAGGGAGGGAGGGAGTAATTCCTTAAACAATTAATAAAGCTTCCGCTATATATCTTTTCACCTAACATATATTTTTAAGTTATTGCAATTTTTTTTCTTGGCCAGTTGGCTGTGTAGGCTAATGTTTCAACAATAATTGATGTATAAAGTGCCAAAATGCAAAATGCAAAATGCGACGACGGGGGTCAATGCCTAACCAATATAATAATAACTAATAACAATATTCATTAATGTGCGATTGAGTTAACGCCCACTCTCGCAAGGAAACGAGTATGACGTTGATAGTCTTGACTCTTGACAAATGAAAACGATGATCAGTTGATCACAATACAAATGATTTTCAAAAGGTCGTGGTGGGGGGTGTGTGGTTATGATTTGTGCTTTGGTTAGTCAAGCCAAAAAGATTATGATATTATATTGAATTTTGAAGGTTATCTAATCCTGGAGACCCTTTCAAAATTGTACGATAGGTATTTCTAGGCGAATTTAATGCAACATTTCGTTTAATTGTATTTTTGGAACCTTCTTTTGTGGTGGGACAACAACATCGAGGAACTTTATTTGGAGTAGTTATGACTTATGATTTATGAATTATGACTTATGACACACCATGCAAACTTATAATGGATAAGAACGATATTTTATTATTTTTTTTAATATTTAAATTGATCTCTTATATTTAGATGTAAATTTATTTTAGTTTTTAAGATTTAAAGTGAATTATTTAAATAAAAAAAATTTTATTTAGTTTTAATATAGTATTATCGTGGAGTCAAAGTTAAATAGTTAACAAAATGTCCTACATAACAACAATATAAGAATAAAGTCCATAATTTAGAGAACAAGTATAAGTTCTATAAGTACAAAATTAACTGTGGATGTATTAATACATTTATTTATCATTTTTCTTATAATTTAAATGAAATATTTTCTATAGAACTAAGGAGAATGATAAATAAATAATTAAATATATTGATGCATCCACGGTTGATTTTGAGCCTATACTTGTTCTCCAAATTATCGACCTTGTTCTTGTATTGCTATTATGTAAAATATTTCGTTAATTATTTGATTTTGATCTCACGGTAAGACTACATTAAAGTTAAATAATTTTTTTAAATTTAAATTGGACACTTTAAACTTTGAATACAAAAATAGAATAACGTCCAAATATAAGAGACCAATTTAGTATTTTACCCATATTTTTTATTCTAAAATTTAACTTATTTCAGATTGTTAATATTCTAAAATATTAAATAAAGTGATAAATGTGTATATCTTTAATAATCAAAGTGTCTAAACATTACCTAGAAACGAAGAAAATTATTGCAAAGGAAAATTTCTGGAAACATGTTTAGTCTTTTCTCTAAATGAAGGTACACGTTGTGCTTAAGGACTCTAGTGAGAGGGGAAAAAAAGGTAAAGAAAGAAAAAGACAAAGGGGTCATGGAGAGGACACCCAACATTTTCTTCAGTTTTTGGAACCTTCTTTGTGTTGGGACAACAACAAGAACTTTATTTTGGGTAGTTATGAATTATGATATGGTGAGCAATTCGTTGACTTGAATACTATATTTTGTAGATAAGTTATTTATTTCCTGTAAAAACTAAAAAGTAAGGCCAACAAAAATATTGCCATATTGACACAATTATTAATTCTTAAGAATACTAAATATTTTTTATGATAGTTAAATAGCTGTTAAAAATATCCTTAAAATTCTTTTGACAATTAGTAACCATAAAAAGTATTATATTAAAATATTTATTTTTAGCTGCCATTTCAATTAGCCATTTTTTAATCGTTTAAGTATATATTGTCATATTAATAAAAAGTTTTTCAGTTAATTATAACTATGATATAAATATTAGAAATAGAAATATGTAGTTGAATGATAATATAAAATCTAAAGAGATCAAAGATATGATTCATTTATAACATAATAAATTTAGTTATAATTTGTTTATATATATATTCATTGGATTATTAATGTTGCACCAAATTTTAAACCGACAAATACATTAATATTTGTTCAAATATAACATTTTTAATATATTGCTTTATCTAAATTTATAATTCATAATAAATATAAGATGGAGATAATAATATATAATCCTCATCATAAAGACCACATTGACTTGTGGAAGCCAATGGAAAGTGACGCAGGTAGCATAAAAGTATATGTATATTTTAAAACGTTCTAGATAAGTTCAATTTTTGCTAATTAATAACTGAGACATTTTGTTGGTGAATTCACATTGAGAATTCCTTTAGCCAAAAGTTTATCTGTATTTTAAAAGGCTATAGGTTCACATTTTTGCTAACTACCATATGAGACTTTATTAGTAAATTCACACATAAGAAACCCTCTAACCTTTACATAAAAAATAGAAAAGTTTGGTAATAATATCTAGAAGAACATTCAGAAATCTGACTATACTATCTGTATCTGATTACAACTATACAAAACTTTATGATACACATAAATAATGCAACTATAATCAGAAATCTGACTATACTATCTATATCTGATGACAACTACATAAATAATGCGACTATAATGACTTAAAAAAAAAAAAAAAAAAAACTTATATGTGATTTTGGTCATCGAGCTTCCATCTCTGTAATGCTCAAGTCATTTTTACCAGTGGAGGAGCTTGAAGCATCAAAAGGTTCAACAATGAAAAATGTAGGAATTTCAGGTAGAGGCAAATCAAAATCACTTCCCAACATTAGAACCACAGAAGACATGGTTGGCCTATCATGGGGATATTGTTGTGCACAAAGGAGACCAATGTGGATACAACGTTCTACTTCACTCAAATTCCATGAATCTTTGAGGCTTTCATCTACAAGCTCTAATGACCTTCCTTGCTTCCATAAATCCCATGCCTATTATTACACACATTATAAACCATGTTAATACAGAATCCACCAAATTATTTAATTAGATTTTAGAATTTAAAACTTTGTTACACTTACATGCCCATATAGGCTATCGTTGTTGTTTGAATAATAAAACTTTCTATTTCTCTTTCCGGATACGATTTCAAGTATTAAAACTCCGAAGCTAAAGACATCAGATTTTACTGAAAATTGTCCATTAACAGCATATTCTGGAGCCATATATCCGCTATAGAGAGACATAACAAACACATAGATTGATTAGTATCAAATTCTAATAATTTATTTTTTAATATTGAGAGAAAGAAAAACAGGTGATCAAAGATGAATACAACTTACAAAGTTCCGACAACTCTGTTTGTATTTGCGTTACTCTGATCCCCTCCAAAACTTCTAGCTAAACCAAAGTCTGATATCTTGGGGTCCAACTTATTATCTAACAAAACATTACTTGCTTTAAGATCTCTATGTATAATTCTCAACCTTGAATCTTGATGAAGATAGAGCAAGCCTCTAGCAATCCCACGAATGATATTAAAGCGCTTAGGCCAATCCAAAACATTCCCTTGTGTTTGATCTGGTTACAATGCAGTGATATTGTAATCACTATTAAAATATTGTCATGAAAGGATTCGCAACTATGTCAACAAGAGATTTATACTAATATATAGAGTAGTCTAATGGATACTTACCAAAAATAAAATAGTCCAAACTTCTGTTAGGCATGTATTCGTAAATCAGTAGTTTCTCCTTTTCTTGGATGCAACATCCGAAAAGCTTTACAAGATTTCGGTGTTGAAGTTTAGCTATTAGTTTTACTTCCGTTTTGAACTCATGTAGGCCTTGACCAGAACTACTCGAAAGCCTCTTCACAGCAATTTGTCGCCCATCATCTAGTATACCCTAAAGAACAATATCACATAAAAAGTAAAGTTCTTTAGATATAGTTGTGTTGTTGTTTCTTACTTTCTTGAATACTAATTTAGCATATTAGAACTTTACCTTGTATACGGGGCCAAAACCGCCTTCTCCAAGCTTATTGTTGGGGGAGAAATTATCAGTGGCCACAGCTATTCTTTTCAGATCAAATAATGGAAGCCCCAGATCTTCCTTTTGTTCATTGGTATGAGTTTGATAACTAACCATCTCATTTATCCTTACATGTCCCAATGCTATTTATTGAGGAAATGAAAGAGGGAAATTAGCCATATACCACATAGTATCTGGTGATAATTATAGTTTTTGGAGCTTCACTAAAGAATGTGAAGGAGAAACTGTGAATTACATTGGTACAAGGAGAAATGTTAGATGACTATTATGATTGTATGCCATTATAAGCTTTTCCCAACTGTCATGAAGAAAACTAAAGAAGCTAAGTAACCTATGTGCTGAATTAACACAAACCATATAAATAACAATGAAATGAATTATGAAAGAGCTACGAATTCTTGATCACCTTCTTGCCGAGTTACATAAAATTTAACATAATATTACTGAGAAAAGATTTAGTTATTTTCATTTTGTAAAAGATAAAAGCTACATTTATTCATATTTCTCCTTGTGACTTGAAATTTTCCTTGAATTGACCATGCCACTAACTTTTCTCTTCTAAGAAAAGTGGAAAAAAAAAACAGGGCAATAAAGTCAAGCAAGTAGCACATATTGTAAACAAACATCATCATCAATTCATCATCATCATTAATCAGCCACCAATAACTAATTCAGAAGGAAACTAAATACTATTCTGATCAGTAATGGATGTACCTTTTGACTGTGTTCTCTTCCTGAGAAAGCAACAAGAAGCCAGAATCATCCCTGAAATCACAATTATCGTGCTCCCAACAACTATTCCTACTACCAATCCCTCATTTTTACCTTGATTTCCCCCTCCACCACCCTTTTTCCCTGCCTCATCATCACCAAACAAATAAAAACAAGCTCTAATTACTAATTAACACCAAATTACTATTTGGCAGAAACTGACGTGCAATTATTTTCATATAAAATTAATAGTTTAGAACCATTAAATGACAATTTAATCAAAAGTAACAAATCAAATAATCTCATGATTCTCAGCTAACTATCAACTTTACATGAAGATAACTGCAGGGGTCTTCACCACTACTACTTATTAGTATTCACTAACACTAGCATAACTAGAAAATAATTCAACACATGCTTAACCCCAAAAATGACAATTTAATCAAAAGTAACAATCAAATAATCTCATGATTCTCAGCTAACTATCAACTTTACATGAAGATAACTGCAGGGGTCTTCACCACTACTACTTATTAGTATTCACTAACACTAGCATAACTAGAAAATAATTCAACACATGCTTAACCCCAAGTGAAGAAAAAATCATACCTTTATCCGAAGCTGGTGTTCTAATATAGATACCTTGACCTCCTTCCTTAACGAACCTAACATCAAACAAATCACCACTCCACAATTTGCAACCACTCCCAATTATAGTATAAGCCATGCAAGAACAATCACTAGAGCACTTTCCCTTGCAATCTTCACCTCCCAGGCTTTGTTGGTTCAACAAAGAAGAAGTTCCATTTGGTTCATGAAGCACAGAGTATCCAACAAACACATCAGTGCTGCAATTCCATGCTTTGTTCTTAACACATCCCATTTTGAAGTCTGAGGAATCATAGGAAGTTGGGTCCTTTGGTGTGAAACCATCTAAACACACGCATAGTTTTGGGTTTGTAAGATCACAGTTCCCATTTGCTCCACAAAATCTGTAATAGTCACACATGGTGTCATTTTTCAACCCAGAGGAAGAATCAGCTGAGACACTGGTGTAGGTGAAAGGAAGAAGAACAAGAAGAAGGAGATGAAGATTGAATAGCATCAAAGAAAGAAGCACTTCCATCGAGTGCTTCCTATATTTTTTCAACGCTTTGAGGTGTGGCTGTTCACAATTTTACAGAGAGAAATGATTATTAACTATGATTTTTTTTTTTCATTTTTTCTTTCCCCTAAAGATGAGCACTGAAGAACTTCATGTTGTTTGTATGCTAGTTGCTAGCAAAGCCTAGGTTAGATTTTAGATGTGATATTTAAGAAACTGATGTTATCGTCTTTGCATTAAAAATAAATAAATAAATAAATTAAAAATCCAATCAATAGGACAGAACCGTCAATATCCAATATGGCAATTGACAGTTGACTTCTGGCACTGGCTTGCCAAATATTTTGGTTCGTTATATTATATTATGTATGGTTTCAACCTAGCAACATTATACTAAATTATTATTCCAAAAATATTATTTATATATTAAAATTAATTATTAAAATTATTCATTATATATTTATATATAAATATATATTAATTTATTTTTAATATATATTTTATTTTAATAATTAATTTTAATAAACACTTAACATAATTATTATTATTGTATGTTTCTAATTTTGAAGGAAAAATTTTATTGTATGATAGATTTCTACTATTGCCACGTGTAGGGTTTACCTAATTTCACCCAGATAATTTTAATTTGTCCTTAATACTTTTGTTCCTTTCATTTTTAAGACTTTAGTTTTGTTCTTTCTAATCATCCGTATTATATAATTTCCTCTCTCTCTCTCTCTCTCTCTCTCTCTCTCTCTCTCTCTCTCTCTCTCTCTCTCTCTCTCTCTCTCTCTCTCTCTCTCTCTCTCTCTCTCTCTCTCTCTCTCTTATATATAAAAGTTGGATTAATTCAACTTAAAAAAAAAAATTAACTCAAGTGATAGTGATTATTTTACACTTTATAAAAATTAACACAGGACTTCTAATACAAATTGATTTTATTTCACACTTATAAAAAAAAGTGGGCTAAATGTTTATTTGATGTAATGAAAATTTAAATATGTTAAGTTAATGAGATGGGAAGGCACCAAGCATGTCTTTTTCTTAAGTAGTCCTATATATTTTATGAGTAATACTTAAATTAATTTTCAATGAATTTTAGATTCAATATTTTAATTTTTAATAAATTTTTATTATTCTAAAATTCTTTAGAAATATTTTTGTTATGTAGATTATTGATCCTTCCATAATTTTTTATTAAACATTTGATATACATATTAGATAAATAAATATCTAATAAATTTTATTATAAAGAACTAAATTCTAAAAATATATTATTATAAATAAATTAATCTCTTTAAAATAACAAAAAAAAATCAATTCATTATATGAAACTAAATTTTCAAGAACTTCTACAATAATAAAAAATTGGTAAAAAGTAAAATATCTAAAACTTTTTAGGCCCAATTTAAATGTTTAATCCGCGAATACTTATGTTCTGTTGGGGGTGGGAAACCTAACTTCCAATTAGTTGTCCATTTCCCTGAGGCTAAATCTGTTGCGGACTTAATAGTAATTGTTCTAGGTCCATCTGGAAACAAAGTGTTCTCACTTTGATTTACCTTACCCCAATTGGAATTGGTTAATTAAAAAGTTGTGCATCTTTTTGAATAGTTGAGCAGCCAATGTTGACTGAAAGTCTGAAACCCATAGAAGTAAATTTCACAAGATAGCATTATTTAAGACTTCATATTTTGTCCTCATATCTAAGGAAATATGAAATTATTTCAAACCATGCTTAAGTAAGCTTTAAACAAGTGGTACCTAATAATAAAAAATTTCAAATAGTGGATTACTGCATTGAGAAACAATTAGGTTATGTTCCCACTCAAGATTTGCTTCTCATGACTGATTTTTTGGCAACGCTTCACACAGCACAAACCCATTTCACATAAAAGATTAAGAAATTCTTATACCATTTTATATTTTGCCTCGTCACCAGTATGGGCCTTATTGGGCCAACTTTCTTTTATATTTTTGGTAGAATTGCTAAGGTTGTAAAGTGAATAAGTTGATTGGGCTTTAGCCCCTCTAAATTACCAAAAAAAAAGTGAATAAGTAGAACTTTTGGAGATGTGACTAAGCAATACTTCTCATCTAGATTCTAAGACTTCGATACTTAATTCATTGGCAGAATCATATTGATATGCATAATATAATATCATATAACTTGGTTTAGTTTACACTTACATAACCAATAAGGTCTGTGCTTTCATTTTCCCAATGATTTCCTTTGTTTTTCTTTCCGGATAGTATCTCCAGTAACAAAACGCCAAAGCTAAAGACATCGGATTTTACTGAAAAGTTTCCATCTATTGCGTATTCTGGTGCCATATATCCACTAATGCACAAAGGTAAGACAAGAAATATCATGATTAAGTAAATAAGTTGTACGATCCAGTTATGATAATTAACAGGTGGAAACTCAGGGAAGTCAACTTCACGTGAAGTTGATACGTGAGAGCCGTTGGATAAAAATTTAATCAAATCACTCAAATCATCTAACGGCTCTCAAGTATCAACTTCACGTGAAGTCGACTTCACCTGAGTTTTCACCTAATTAACAATGTTAAGTGTTCGTACTATGTTCCAACCACTCGTCGCGTCGTTGCTGCAATTTGGTCTCCTCCCAAAATTCTAGCCATGCCAAAATCCGATATTTTAGGATTCATTTTACTGTCAAGTAAGATATTACTTGCTTTAAGATCTCTGTGAATGATTCTAAGTCTTGAATCTCGATGAAGATAAAGGAGACCCTTTGCAATCCCAAAAATCATATGGAAGCACTTGGACCAATCCAAGAGCTTTCTCCGCGTTTGATCTAGAAAGTTTCATACAAATCAACATTTTCTTCAAATTTGATCAAAACCAGAAGATGAATTCTACATAGTTACAACTACTTTGAAGTATGAACAATAGAGAATCAAGATTACATACCAAATATGAAGAGATCCAAACTTTTGTTTGGCAAGTATTCATATACAAGCATTTTCTCTTCATTGTGAATGCAACATCCATGAAGCTTCACAAGATTACGATGTTGAAGTTTAACAATCAGCGCAATTTCATTTTTGAATTCTTTGAGCCCTTGTACAGAACCTCTACAAAGTCTTTTAACAGCAATCTCTTGCCCATTTTTCAATAATCCCTACAATTATCAATTGCAATATTCCAATTCATTAATGAGCTTATGTTCTTAATTTTTCCAAAATATCTTATCATATGTATTACCTTGTATACAGGTCCAAAACCACCTTCTCCAACCTTATTATTGATTGAAAAGTTACCAGTAGCTTTAGCTAAACTAGATAGATCAAACAATGGAAGCTCTAGATGACCCTCTTGTTCTTCAATGAAACTATCCATTATTGCTGCATTCTCTGCATCAATATTCTCACACATAGTTAATCATAGCTTCCATAACTCAGAAGCAGCTTTTCTGAACCTCATAACAGAATAGAAAATGCTTACCTTTGGCCTTGGAACTTCTTCCTCTTATGCAAGTGAAGTAGAGAACTAAGAGCAAGCTACATAATACAACAAAAATAGTGCTTCCAACTGCAATTTCTATCTTGACCTTGCTTCCATTTCTTGTCTCTTCAATTATTCATTTTATTTTATTTTCACATAAAACAAAGAATTTCAATCTCAATGATAGTCATAAGAAAACTTAGACCATATGGTATAATAATTTAGATTAAGCTATATTAAACAATCAAGCAAGTATTGTGTAGCAAAACAAAAGACTGTTTAGCCATAAATAAATATATTAGTGAAAGATTAATTAAGAGTTTAATAGAACATATCCACCATACCTAATTCTGAGGCAGGAACTCTAACATAAAGATCTTGCCCTGCATTTGGTTGAACTCTCAAGTCATTAAGATCACCAAACCACAAAGCACAACCATTGCCTTCTCCTCCAATATCCGAATTCGCATAAGCCATACAAGAACAATTCCTCAAGCACTTATCTCTGCACTCAACCGAGTTCATACTCTGATTTAAGTACCAACAATTCTCAGTATCAGGCACCTTCATCTTAACATACTTAATAAACCCATCGCTTTCGCAATTCAGTGGCTTGTCGCGCAAGCAACCTCCTTCATAATTCAATCCGATCCATTCTTTTGGCGACTTAGGCCTATACCCTCTCAAACATTCACAATCATTTGGAGACTCAGCCATGTCACATTTCCCATTAGGACCACAAGCACCATACTCATCACAAAAATCCCTTGGCATCGAACCATACATCTTCCAAACACCTTGTGTCCACACAAGCTGCATAATCTTGTTTGTGGTTTGGTTCAACATCATTCTAGCTTTGACAGAGTTGTTAACAAGTTTGAACATGTAGTAAACTTGGTTTTCATCAGCAAAGTAGATGAACTCGAAAGCCGGGCTAGGCTTGTTTGTTGGTTTGGCACTGTATTGAACTCCATTCCAAGGACCACTATTGTACTGCTTCACTGTTCCAATCCTCTGCATCGGTTCAGGCCACTTGGTAACATCCATAACCCAATTCAAGGTTCCTGGTGAAGGATCATTCTCATTCTTCCACGCCGTTACACGCCAATCGAAACCAGTTCTCAAATCCTTCCCAACCTTCATTCCTGGCAAGAGTGTATCACCAGGATAATCAAAACTTTGCCATAGATAGTTCTTCTCTTCATTCTCATCATTTTCATCTCTCAGAACAAGGTTTCCTGAATCCAACAGTTGTAGAATTGGATTCTTGGGTTTTCTTGATATGCTCACAGACCATAGAACAGTGTTCTTGTTTTTCTGAGTAAGGAGGATTGTGCTATTTGCTGTGTTGTTTATCAGCAACACAACAAAGTTGTGATTTGTGGCGGGCTTTTCACGATTTGCAACCCATACTATGGTTCTGACTGGGATGTTCTTGTACCAAATGCCAAGGTAATAATTGATGTTGGTGGAGTTATCAAGAGTGAAGAAACCAAGTTCAAAGTCTCCATTCTTGGAGACTAATGTTTGGTTTTCACTTAGAGACTGGAATTGAGTTAAGGTATCTGTTGCAGCTATGGTTTTGGAGAGAAGAAAATAGAGAAAAAGGTGGAAAATAATTGGTACAAAGTGGTGAAAGTTTTTCATTCTTTGCATGTTTACAATATTGTGATGTCTTTGCAGCAATGCATAAATTAAAACAGTTCAAATAGAAGAACACATGAATGAAGAACAGTGTAATAGGCTACCGTTTTTTTAATTATTATTTTCCCACTCTTCTTTTAATTTCCAATTTTGAATCTTTGTTTGCTAGTTACCTTTTGACTCAATCACTCGATGTTCATAATTCACAAAGCAGAGTTGAATAAATGTGAATATGGGCGTCAATGCTGACCGATATTATTATGCATTTGCATTGAGGAATGTCATTGTCAAAAATAAACTATGGTCTTGACTTTAGGTTTAGAAATCAGAAAAATATCTGAGAGTTAGAAGGATAATTTAAGAAGATAGTTGGATAAACCAGTTCTTATGGCGGCTCTTATTATAGATGTTTTCATTGAGTTCTGAAAAACGATTTTTTTTTTCAATCTTAAAATTATTGACATATGAATACTAAATTTATCACATTTAGATTTCGGTATTACTATTACATTCATATTTTAATTTTAATTTTATTTATTTTAAAATAAAATTTAATTTTCATACTGTCAGTCAAAAAGAATTTATACAAAAACAATTAATCATATATTAGTAAAAATATAGTTTTAAATTTATTATTTAAAAAATCATCTAAATAAAATTTTATTTTTTTAAAAAAAGTCATATATTGGATGATTGTGATCAATGTATCACGATTAAATTCATAATCAAATTAAAATAAATTTTTATTTTTCTTTAAAATTGACCATTATTTTCAAATTAAGCTATATTATTTTTCCTGTTAGATTATTAGATGAACATTATATAAGTCAATTCATATCAGTCAATCCAAATCTTTATGTGTCTTGAGCAATTCTCTTCTGATGAACCAATTTTCTAGCTGTCGTTAAATCCGTTCAAGGGTTCCATCTTCCCACCAAAGAATTGTACGTAACTTATAAGGTATGTAAGTGGTTTGTATATTTCTCTCGTTGACTTTGAAGGTAAGAGCTTTGACTTCTACATAACCATTCTTGGTTCATTCTTGTTGCCTTGTCTATTACGCTTGAAAAACATTATGTTATTTTAACTTTATTGTGAAAAGAGAAATGGTTGAGAGCCATTGGAATGTATTGATTTTAGCCCTTATTTTTAGTTATTAATTCTATTTTTTTTAGTTTAGTAATTTAATAATATATTTTTAAATATTAATGGCTAACTATAATGCATGAATATTGACAGGAATACAAGATATGATATGATATTGGATACACGAAAATTCTTATAAGACACAAAATCTGGTATCTATATTAAATATAAAATATTTTTTAGGTAAATTATAATGATATTTTAGTATTTTATTGATATTAAAATATAAATTACTTTTTTAAATTATTTTTAATATTTTTAATTATATAAAATATTTAAATTTTTTATTTTAAAAATTAATAATATATTTTATTTTTAAAATCATTTTAAGGATACATGTTAAAAATAAAGTTGGACACATTGACACGTAATGATATTTATGTATATCCAAAAATGTCTGTAAAAGAATTGTTTTTAAGACAATTGAACACAGAAGACATTCGTGCCGGACGAGTGTCGATGAGTGTTGTGTCTAAAATGTGTCAGACGAGTGTCGATGAGTGTTGTGTCTGAAATGTGTGTACTTTATAGATGGCTAACTACAGACTAGAAACAATAAATTCTGCTTTTCCTCTAGAGATTCCTCATGCATG